>NC_053026.1:564921444-565096493 GCF_003073215.2 Triticum urartu | reverse complement strand
GTGGAAGGCAAGCTTGGCGATGCGGATACTCAAGATCTCCTACCATTGTAACCGACTCTATGTAACCCTAACCCTATCCGGTATCTATATAAACCGGAGGGTTGTAGTCCGTAGGCAATCAACTCCATATACAACAATCATACCGTAGGCTAGCTTCTAGGGTTTAGCCTCCTTGATCTCGTGGTAGATCTACTCTTGTACTACCCATATCATCAATATTAATCAAGCAGGACGTAGGGTTTTACCTCCATCAAGAGGGCCCGAACCTGGGTAAAACATCGTGTTCCCTGCCTCCTGTTACCATCCGGCCTAGACGCATAGTTCAGGACCCACTACCCGAGATCCGCCGGTTTTGACAACGACATTGGTGCTTTCATTGAGAGTTCCTCCGCGAAATGGTTTGAGGCCATGAAATCTGAGATATGATCCATGTATGAGAACAAAGTATGGACTTTGGTTGACTTTCCCGATGATCAGCAAGCCATAGAAAATAAATGGATCTTCAAGAGAAAGACGGACGCTGATAGTAGTGTTACTATCTACAAAGCTAGAATTGTCGCAAAAGGTTTTCGACAAGTTCAAGGTGTTGACTACGATGAGATTTTCTCACTCGTATCTATGCTTAAGTCTGTCCGAATCATGTTGGCAATTGCCGCATTTTATGAAATCTGGCAAATGGATAAACAAAACTGCATTCCTTAATGGATTTACTAAAGAAGAGTTGTATACGATGCAACTAGAAGGTTTTGTCGATCCTAAAGGTGTTAACTAAATATGCAAGCTCCAGCGATCCATCTATGGACTGGTGCAAGAATCTCGGAGTTGGAATATACGCTTTGATAAGTTGATCAAAGCATATAGTTTTATACAGACTTGCGGTGAAGCCTGTATTTACAAGAAAGTGAGTGGGAGCACTACATCATTTCTGATAAGTATATGTGTATGACATATTGTTGATCGGAAATAATGTAGAATTATTCTGCAAAGCATAAAGGAGTGTTTGAAAGGAGTTTTTCAAAGAAAGACCTCGGTAAAGCTGCTTACATATTGAGCTTCAAGATCTATAGAGATAGATCAAGACGCTTGATAAGTTTTTTCAATGAGTACATACCTTGACAAGATTTTGAAGTAGTTCAAAATGGAGCAGTCAAAGAAAGAGTTCTTGCCTGTATTACAAGGTGTGAAGTTGAGTAAGACTCAAAGCCCGACCACGACAGAAGATAGAAAGAGAATGAAAGTCATTCCCTATGCCTTGGCCATAGGTTCTATAAAGTATGTCATGCTGTATACCAGATCTATTGTATACCCTGCACTGATTTGGCAAGGGAGTACAATAGTGATCTAGGAGTAGATCACTGGACAGCGGTCAGAATTATCCTTAGTAAAATAAAGGATATGTTTCTCGATTATGGACGTGACAAAAAGGTTCGTCGTAAAGGGTTACGTCGATGCAAGTTTTTGACACTAATCCAGATGATTCTAAGTCTCAATCTGGATACATATTGAAAGTGGGAGCAATTAGCTAGAGTAGCTCCGTGCAGAGCATTGTAGACATAGAATTTTGCAAAATACATACGGATCTGAATTTGGCAGGCCCGCTGACTAAATTTCTCTCACAAGCAAAACATGATCACTCTTTGGGTGTTAATCACATAGCGATGTGAACTAGATTATTGAATCTAGTAAACCCTTTGGGTGTTAGTCACATGGAGATGTGAACCAATCACATAAAGATGTGAAGTATTGGTGTTAATCACATAGCGATGTGAACTAGATTATTGACTCTAGTGCAAGTGGGAGACTGAAGGAAATATGCCCTAGAGGCAATAATAAAGTTATTATTTATTTCCTTATAATTATGATAAATGTTTATTATTCATGCTAGAATTGTATTAACCGGAAACATAATACATGTGTGAATACATAGACAAACAAAGTGTCACTAGTATGCCTCTACTTGACTAGCTCGTTAATCAAACATGGTTATGTTTCCTAACCATGAACAATGAGTTGTTATTTGATTGACGAGGTCACATCATTAGTTGAATGATCTGATTGACATGACCCATTCCATTAGCTTAGCACCCGATCGTTTAGTATGTTGCTATTGCTTTCTTCATGACTTATACATGTTCCTATGACTATGAGATTATGCAACTCCCGTTTGCCGGAGGAACACTTTGGGTGCTACCAAACGTCACAACGTAACTGGGTGATTATAAAGGAGCATTACAGGTGTCTCCAAAGGTAGATGTTGGGTTGGCGTATTTCGAGATTAGGATTTGTCACTCCGATTGTCGGAGAGGTATCTCTGGGCCCTCTCGGTAATGCACATCACATAAGCCTTGCAAGCACTGCAACTAATATGTTAGTTGTGAGATGATGTATTACATAATGAGTAAAGAGACTTGCCGGTAATGAGATTGAACTAGGTATTGGATACCGACGATCAAATCTCGGGCAAGTAACATACCGATGACAAAGGGAACAACGTATGTTGTTATGCGGTCTGACCGATAAAGATCTTCGTAGAATATGTAGGAGCCAATATGGGCATCCAGGTCCCGCTATTGGTTATTGACCGGAGACGTGTCTCGGTCATGTCTACATTGTTCTCGAACCCGTAGGGTCCGCACGCTTAAGGTTACGATGACAGTTATATTATGAGTTTATGCATTTTGATGTACCGAAGGTTGTTCGGAGTCCCGGATGTGATCACGGACATGACGAGGAGTCTCGAAATGGTTGAGACGTAAAGATTGATATATTGGAAGCCTATGTTTGGACATCGGAAGTGTTCCGGGTGAAATCGGGATTTTACCGGGTTACCGGGAGGTTACCGGAACCCCCCGGGAGCCATATGGGCCTTCATGGGCCTTAGTGGAAAGGAGAAAGGGGCAGCCCAAGGTGGCTGCGCCACTTCCCCCTCCCCTAGTCCTATTAGGACTAGGAGAAGGTGGCCGGCCCCCCTCTCCCTCTTTCCCCCTTTGGGGAATCCTAGTTGGAATAGGATTGGGGGGAGTCCTACTCCCGGAAGGAGTAGGACTCCTCCTGCGCCCTCCTCCCTGGCCGGCGCCCCCCTCCCCCCTTGGCTCCTTTATATACTGAGGTAGAGGCACCCTAGAACACACAAGTTGATCCACGTGATCTATTCCTTAGCCGTGTGCGGTGCCCCCTGCCACCATATTCCTCGATAATACTGTAGCGGAGTTTAGGCGAAGCCCTGCTGCTGTAGTTCATCAAGATCGTCACCACGCCATCGTGCTGACGGAACTCTTCCCCGACACTTTGCTGGATCGGAGTCCGGGGATCATCATCGAGCTGAACGTGTGCTCGAACTCGGAGGTGCCGTAGTTTCGGTGCTTGATCGGTTGGATCGTGAAGACGTACGACTACTTCCTCTACGTCGTGTCACTGCTTCCGCAGTCGGTCTGCGTTGGGTACGAAGACAACACTCTCCCGTCTCATTGCTATGCATCACATGATCTTGCGTGTGCGTAGGAATTTTTTTGAAATTACTACGTTCCCAACAGTGGCATCCGAGCCTAGGTTTTATATGTTGATGTTATATGCATGAGTAGAACACAAGTGAGTTGTGGACGATACAAGTCATACTGCCTACCAGCATGTCATACTTTGGTTCGGCGGTATTGTTGGACGAGACGACCCGGACCAACATTACGCGTACGCTTACGCAAGACCTGTTCTCCCGACGTGCTTTGCACACAGGTGGCTTGCGGGCGACTGTCTCTCCAACTTTAGTTGAACCAAGTGTGGCTACGCCCGGTCCTTGCGAAGGTTAAAACGGAGTCTATTTGACAAACTATCGTTGTGGTTTTGATGCGTAGGTGAGATTGGTTCTTACTTAAGCCCGTAGCAGCCACGTAAAACATGCAACAACAAAGTAGAGGACGTCTAACTTGTTTTTGCAGGGCATGTTGTGATGTGATATGGTCAAGGCATGATGCTGAATTTTATTGTATGAGATGATCATGTTTTGTAACCGAGTTATCGGCAATTGGCAAGAGCCATATGGTTGTCGTTTTATTGTATGCAATGCAATCGCGATGTAATGCTTTACTTTATTACTAAACGGTAGTGATAGTCGTGGAAGCATAAGATTGGCGAGACGACAACGAAGGTACGATGGAGATCAAGGTGTCGCGCCGGTGACGATGGTGATCATGACGGTGCTTCGGAGATGGAGATCACAAGCACAAGATGATGATGGCCATATCATATCACTTATATTGATTGCATGTGATGTTTATCTTTTTATGCATCTTATCTTGCTTTGATTGACGGTAGCATTATAAGATGATCTCTCACTAATTATCAAGAAGCGTTCTCCCTGAGTATGCACCGTTGCCAAAGTTTGTCGTGCCCAGACACCACGTGATGATCGGGTGTGATAAGCTCTACGTCCATCTACAACGGGTGCAAGCCAGTTTTGCACACGCAGAATACTCGGGTTATACTTGACGACCCTAGCATATGCAGATATGGCCTCGGAACACGGAGACCGAAAGGTCGAGCGTGAATCATATAGTAGATATGATCAACATAATGATGTTCACCGATGAAACTACTCCATCTCACGTGATGATCGGACATGGTTTAGTTGATTTGGATTACGTGATCACTTAGAAGATTAGAGGGATGTCTATCTAAGCGGGAGTTCTTAAGTAATATGATTAATTGAACTTTAATTTATCATGAACTTAGTCCTGGTAGTATTAGCATATCTATGTTGTGGATCAATAGCTCGCATTGTTGCTTTCATGTGTTTATTTTGATATGTTCCTAGAGAAAATTGTGTTGAAAGATGTTAGTAGCAAAGATGCGGATTGGATCCGTGATCTGAGGTTTATCCTCATTGCTGCACAGAATAATTATGTCCTTGATGCACCGCTAGGTGACAGACCTATTGCAGGAGCAGATGCAGACGTTATGAAGCTTTGGCTAGCTCAATATGATGACTACTTGATAGTTTAGTGCACCATGCTTAACGGCTTAGAATCGGGACTTCAAAGACGTTATGAACGTCATGGACCATATGAGATGTTCCTGGAGTTGAAGTTAATATTTCAAGCAAATACCCGAGTTGAGAGATATGAAGTCTTCAACAAGTTCTATAGCTAAAAGATGGAGGAGAATCGCTCAACTAGTGAGCATGTGCCCAGATTGTCTGAGTACAACAATCGCTTGAATCAAGTGGGAGTTAATCTTCCAGATAAGATAGTGATTGACAGAATTCTCTAGTCACCATCACCAAGTTAGTAGAACTTCGTGATGAACTATGATATGCAAGGGATAACGGAAACAACTCCCAAGCTCTTCGTGATGCTGAAATCAACGAAGGTAGAAATGAAGAAAAACATCAAGTGTTGATGGTTGAAGAGACCACTAGTTTCAAGAAAAGGGCAAAGGAAAGAAGGGGAACTTCAAGAAGAACAGCAAGCAAGTTGCTGCTCAAGTGAAGAAGCCCAAGTCTGGTCCTAAGCCTGAGACTAAGTGTTTCTACTCCAAAGGGACTGGTCACTGGAAGCGGAACTACCCCAAGTGATTGGCAGATAAGAAGGATGGCAAAGTGAACATAAGTATATTTGATATACATGTTATTGATGTGTACTTTACTAGTGTTTATAGCAACCCCTCAGCATTTGATACTAGTTCAGTTGCTAAGATTAGTAACTCGAAACGGGAGTTGTAGAATAAACAGAGACTAGTTAAGGGTGAAGTGACGATGTGTGTTGGAAGTGGTTCCAAGATTGATATGATCATCATCGCACACTCCCTATACTTTCGGGATTAGTGTTGAACCTGAATAAGTGTTATTTGGTGTTTGCGTTAAGCATGAATATGATTTGATCATGTTTATTGTAATACGGTTATTCATTTAAGTAAGAGAATAAATTGTTGTTGTGTTTACATGAATAAAACCTTATATGGTTACACACCCAATGAAAATAGTTCGTTGGATCTCGATCGTAGTGATACACATAATCATAGTATTGAAACCAAAAGATGCAAAGTTAATAATGATAGTGCAACTTATTTGTAGCACTGCCGTTTAGGTCATATTGGAGTAAAGCGCATGAAGAAACTCCATGCTGATGGGATTCTGGAATCACTTGATTATGAATCACTTGATGCTTGCGAACCATGCCTCATGGGCAAGATGACTAAAACGCCGTTCTCCGGAACAATGAAGCAAGCAACAGATTTGTTGGAAATCATACATACTGATGTATGTGGTCCGATGAATATTGAGGCTCGCGATAGATATCATTATTTTCTGATCTTCACAGATGATTTGAGCAGATATGAGTATATCTACTTGATGAAACAAAGGTCTGAAACATTTGAAAAGTTCAAAGAATTTCAGAGTGAAGTGGAGAATCATCGTAACAAGAAAATAAAAGTTTCTACGATATGATCGCAGAGGTAAAATATTTGAGTTATGAGTTTGGCCTTCAGTTAAAACAATGTGAAATAGTTTCACTACTCACGCCACCTGGAACACCACAATGTAATGGTGTATCCGAACGTCATAACCGTACTTTATTAGATATGGAGCGATCTATGATGTCTCTTACCGATCTACCATTATCGTTTTGGGGTTATGCATTAGAGACAGCTGCATTCACGTTAAATAGGGCACCATCTAAGTCCGTTGAGACGACACAATCTGAACTGTGGTTTGGCAAGAAACCAAAGTTGTCGTTTCTTAAAGTTTGGGGTTGTGATGCTTATATGAAAAAGTTTCATCCTAATAAGCTCAAACTCAAATCGGAGAAATATGTCTTCATAGGATACCCAAAGGAGACTGTTGGGTACACCTTCTATCACAAATACGAAGGCAAGACTTTTGTTGCTAAATTTGGAGTTTTTCTAGAGAAGGAGTTTCTCTCGAAAGAAGTGAGTGGGAGGAAAGTAGAACTTGATGAGGTAACTGTACCTTCTCCCTTATTGGAAAGTAGTTCATCACAGAAATCTGTTCCTGTGACTACTACACCAATTAGTGAGGAAGCTAATGATGATGATCATGTAACTTCAGATCAAGTTACTACCAAATCTCGTAGGTAAGCCAGAGTGAGATCCGCACCAGAGTGGTACGGTAATCCTGTTCTGGAAGTCATGTTACTAGACCATGACAAACTTGCGAACTATGAGGAAGTGATGATGAGCCCGGATTCCGCGAAATGGTTTGAGGCCATGAAATCTGAGATATGATCCATGTATGAGAACAAAGTATGGACTTTGGTTGACTTGCCCGATGATCAGCAAGCCATAGAAAATAAATGGATCTTCAAGAGGAAGACGGACGCTGATAGTAGTGTTACTATCTACAAAGCTAGAATTGTCGCAAAAGGTTTTCGACAAGTTCAAGGTGTTGACTACGATGAGATTTTCTCACTCGTATCTATGCTTAAGTCTGTCCGAATCATGTTGGCAATTGCCGCATTTTATGAAATCTGGCAAATGGATAAACAAAACTGCATTCCTTAATGGATTTACTAAAGAAGAGTTGTATACGATGCAACTAGAAGGTTTTGTCGATCCTAAAGGGGAGCTAACAAAGTGTGCAAGCTCCAGCGATCCATTTATGGACTGGTGCAAGCCTCTCGGAGTTGGAATAAACGCTTTGATAGTGTGATCAAAGCATTTGGTTTTGTACAGACTTTTGGAGAAGCCTGTATTTACAAGAAAGTGAGTGGGAGCTCTGTAGCATTTCTGATATTATATGTAGATGACATATTACTAATCGAAAATGATATAGAATTTCTGGATAGCATAAAGGGATACTTGAATAAGAGTTTTTCAATGAAAGACCTCGGTGAAGCTGCTTACATATTGAGGCATCAAGATCTATAGAGATAGATCAAGACGCTTGATAAGTTTTTTCAATGAGTACATACCTTGACAAGATTTTGAAGTAGTTCAAAATGGAACAGTCAAAGAAAGAGTTCTTGCCTGTGTAAAGGTGTGAAATTGAGTAAGACTCAAAGCCCGACCACGGCAGAAGATAGAAAGAGAATGAAAGTCATTCCCTATGCCTCAGCCATAGATTCTATAAAGTATGCCATGCTGTGTACCAGATCTGTTGTATACCCTACACTGTGTTAAGCGAGGGAATACAATAGTGATCTAGGAAGTAGATCACTGGACAGCGGTCAAAATTATCCTTAGTGAAATAAGGATATGTTTCTCGATTATGGACATAACAAAAAGGTTCATCGTAAAGGGTTACGTCGATACAATTTTTGACACCGATCTGGATGACTCTAAGTCTCGATCTAGATACATATTGAAAGTGGGAGCAATTAGCTAGAGTAGCTCCGTGCAGAGCATTGTTGACATAGATATTTGCAAAATACTTACGGATCTGAATATAACAGACCCGTTGACTAAAATTGTCTCACAAGCAAAACATGATCACACCTTAGTACTCTTTGGGTGTTAATCACATAGCGATGTGAACTAGATTACTGACTCTAGTAAACCCTTTGGGTGTTGGTCACATATCGATGTGAACTATGGGTGTTAACCACATAAAGATGTGAACTATTGATGTTAGATCACATGGCGATGTGAACTAGATTATTGACTCTAGTGCAAGTGGGAGACTGAAGGAAATATGCCCTAGAGGCAATAATAAAGTTATTATTTATTTCCTTATTCATGATAAATGTTTATTATTCATGCTAGAATTGTATTAACCGGAAACATAATACTTGTGTGAATACATAGACAAACTAAACTCACTAGTATGCCTCTACTTGACTAGCTCGTTAATCAAAGATGGTTATGTTTCCTAACCATAGACATGTGTTGTCATTTGATTAACGGGATCACATCATTAGGAGAATGATGTGATTGACATGACCCATTCCATGCTTAGCACCCCGATCGTTTAGTATGTTGCTATTGCTTTCTTTCATGACTTATACATGTTCCTATGACTATGAGATTATGCAACTCCCGTTTGCCGGAGGAACACTTTGTTGCTACCAAACGTCACAACGTAACTGGGTGATTATAAAGGTGGCTCTACAGGTGTCTCCAAAGGTACATGTTGGGTTGGCGTATTTCGAGATTAGGATTTGTCACTCCGATTGTCGGACAGGTATCTCTGGGCCTCTCGGTAATGCACATCACATAAGACTTGCAAGCATTGCAACTAATAAGTTAATTGCGGGATGCTGTATTACGGAACGAGTAAAGAGAATTGCCAGTAACGAGATTGAACTAGGTATTAAGATACCGATGATCGAATCTCGGGCAAGTAACATACCGATGACAAAGGGAACACCATATGTTGTTATGTGGTCTGACCGATAAAGATCTTCGTAGAATATGTGGGAGCCAATATGAGCATCCAGGTTCCGCTATTGGTTATTGACCGGAGACGTGTCTCGGTCATGTCTACATTGTTCTCGAACCCGTAGGGTCCGCACGCTTAAGGTTTTGAGGATAGTTATATTATGAGTTTATGAGTTTTGATGTACCGAAGGAGTTCGGAGTCCCGGATGAGATCGGGGACATGACGAGGAGTCTCGAAATGGTCGAGACGTAAAGATCGATATATTGGACGACTATATTCGGACATCGGAAAGGTTCCGAGTGATTCGGGTATTTTCGGAGGTACCGGGGAGTTACGGGAATACGAGGAAGAAGCAATGGGCCTTAATGGGCCTTAGTGGAAAGGACCAGGAGGTGGCGCGCGCCCCTCCCAAGCCCAGTCCGAATTGGACAAGGGGTTTGGGGCGCGGCCCCTCTCTCCCTTCCTTCCCCTCTTCCCCCCTTTCCCCCCTTCTCCTAGTTGGACTAGGAAAGGAGGAAACCTACTCCAACTAGGAGTAGGAATCCTACTCCCTGGCGCGCCCCTCCTAGGGCCGGCCTCCTCCCCCTTGCTCCTTTATATACGGGGGCAGGGGGCACCCCTAGACACACAAGTTGATCCACGTGATCATATTCTTAGCCGTGTGCGGTGCCCCCTTCCACCATAATCCTCGATAATATTGTAGCGGTGCTTAGGCGAAGCCCTGCGACGGTAGTACATCAAGATCGTCACCACGCCGTCGTGCTGACGGAACTCTTCCCCGACACTTTGCTGGATCGGAGTCCGGGGATCGTCATCGAGCTGAACGTGTGCTAGAACTCGGAGGTGCCGTAGTTTCGGTGCTTGATCGGTCGGGCCGTGAAGACGTACGACTACATCAACCGCGTTGTGCTAACGCTTCCGCTGTCGGTCTACAAGGGTACGTAGATCACACTCTCCCCTCTCATTGCTATGCATCACCATGATCTTGCGTGTGCGTAGGAAAATTTTGAAATTACTACGTCCCAACCACCTTTGCTACAAGCCTCGCTTTCTCACCACCTCATTGACTTTGTCTATGAATGAGAAGTTTTTAGTATTCGTACGGAAGATACTTATGAGGAGTAGGTATTACTGCGGTAAATACCACTCATTTGTTGAGCGAGTGCTATTCTTCATTACTTGCTTCATTTTATGTGAACCAATATGAGTGCAAGAGGCACTCTACCATGGATTTTGGTTCTGGGCCCAAAAGGTTTTAGCAAATTGAGAAGAAATATATGTCGACAAATGTAGTCTTTAGTTTATATGATCCTGGTGGAATCATTGAAGTTTGTGGATAAATATTTATTCCTTTTAACTCCTTGTGATTTCCTACAACAAATGGAGTCAAGGTGTTTCGATGTCCCGGCACCAAAACATTTGTGCACATTTATGCCGGCTTTGGATGATGAGCATCCAGTGAGGTGTCTTTCAACTTAGCCCGTTGATACGCCTAGTTGATGTGAGACTATCTTATCCTTTTTGTCTTCTCCACAACCACAATTCTATTCCACCCATAGTGCTATATCCATGGCTCACGCTCATGTATTGCGTGAAGATTGAAAAAGTTTTGAAAAAGTTAGAGTATGAAACAATTGCTTGGCTTGTCATTGGGGTTGTGCATGATTTAAATACTTTGTGTGGGGAAGATGGAGCATAGCGAGGCTATATGATTTTGTAGGGATAACTTTCTTTGGCCATGTTATTTTGAGAAGACATAATTGCTTTGTTAGTATGCTTGAAGTATTATTATTTTTTATGTCAAGATAAACTTTTGTCTTGAATCTTTCTAATCTGAATATTCATACCACAATTAAGAAGATTTGCATTGAAATTATGCCAAGTAGCACTCCGCATCAAAAATTCTCTTTGTATCATTTACCTACTTGAGGACGAGCAGGAATTAAGCTTGGGGATGCCTGATACGTCTCCAACGTATCTATAATTTTTGATTGCTCCATGCTATATTATCTACTATTTTGGACTATATTGGGCTTTATTTTCCACTTTAATATTATTTTTGGGACTAACCTATTAACCGGAGGCCCAGCCCAGAATTGCTGTTTTTTTTTCCTATTTCAGTGTTTCCGAGAAACAGAACATCAAACGGAGTCCAAACGAAATAAAATCTTCGGGAACGTGATTTTCTCACCGAACGTGATCCAGGAGACTTGGACCCTACTGCAAGGGATCAAAGAGGAGGTCACGAGGGTGGGGCCGCCCCCCTAGGGCGTGCCCCCTGCCTCGTGGGCCCCTCAGTGCTCCACCGACGTACTCCTTCCTCCTATATATACCTACGTACCCCCAAACGATCAGAACAGGAGCCAAAAACCTAATTCCACCGCCGCAACTTTCTGTATCCACGAGATCCCATCTTGGGGCCTGTGCCGGAGCTCCGCCGGAAGAGGGCCGTCATCATGGAGGGCTTCTACATCACCATAGCCTCTCCGATGAAGTGTGAGTAGTTTACCTCAGACCTTCGGGTCCATAGTTAGTAGCTGGATGGCTTCTTCTCTCTCTTTGAATCTCAATACAAAGTTATCCCCCTCTATCGTGGAGATCTATTCGATGTAATCTTCTTTTTGCGGTGTGTTTGTTGAGATCGATGAATTGTGGGTTTATGATCAAGTCTATCTATGAATAATAATTGAATCTTCTCTGAATTATTTTATGCATGATTGGTTATCTTTGCAAGTCTCTTCGAGTTATCCGTTTGGTTTGGCCAACTAGATTGGTAGTTCTTGCCATGGGAGAAGTGCTTAGCTTTGGGTTCGATCTTGCAGTGTCCTTTCCTAGTGACAAAAGGGGAAGCAAGGCACGTATTGCATCGTTGCCATTGAGGATAACAAGATGAGGTTTATTTCATATTGCATGAATTTATCTCTCTACATCATGTCATCTTGCGTAAGGCGTTACTCTATTTTTAACATAATGAAATCTTTTTCGTCGTCAAATGACATTTCCTATGTTCATATAGGTGAAACATTAAACACCTATTACTATCTAACATTAATTAATATATAGCCAAATATATATTCATTTAACATTTGACATTAATATATCTAACTATATTCATCTCTAACAATTGACATTACTATATATTTAACTTTTCTATCTAATTCATCTAACATTCGACATTAATCTAACATTTATATAAACTCAAAATATATAAAAAATTAAATAAACAGAAAAACTCATTAACAAATAATATTTTAATTAGATCATCAAATCTCAGATACCTAAATTTTCTTACTAAAAATAAACTAGTTATATTAATTATTGAACTAGTTCAAATCTCATATACCTAAATAAACTAGTTATATTAATTATTGAACTAGTTCAAATCTCATATACCTAAATACAAACTAGTTCGACGATTTTCTTACTAAAAATAAACTAGTTATATTAATTATTGAACTAGTTCAAATCTCATATACCTAAATAAACTAGTTCGATAATTTTCTTACTAAAAATAAACTAGTTATATTAATTATTCAACTAGTTCAAATCTCTAGTTCGACAATTTTCTATCTAGCTAATTCATCTAACATTCGACATTAATCAAACATTCGATCATCTAATTAACTTTTCTAAAAAACAGAAAATAAGTAAAAAATGTGTGTGTGTGTGTGTGTATGTGTGTGTGTAGTGTGTACGTATATATGTGTGTGTATGTGTGTATGTGTGCGGCCCCGTACGCCGCCGCCCCGTACGTACGAGCAGGGGCGCCGGCGTACGGGGCGGGGGCGGCGGCGTACGTACGGGCGGGGGCGCCGCCGTACGGGCCGGGTGTGACGACGACGGACGGCGGCACGGCGGGTATACGCGAGAGCGAGAGACGTACGGGACCGCGGCGGGACGACGACGGACGGCGGCACGCGGCGTTCGGGGCGGCGGCCCGAGACGGCGACGATGACGGGCGGCGGCGGGGACAGCGACGACGACGACGGACGACGGGCGACGGGCGGCGAGGACGGGTTCGAGCGGCGCACGAGAGGTTGGAGACGAAAGAAGTGGGAAGATCTAACTGAATTTTCGTAAGTGTTGTATATATAGGAAAGGCCTTTAGTACCGGTTGGAGCCACCAACCGGTACTAAAGGCCTCGTGCTGCCACCCCAAAGTTTAGTCCCACCTCGCCGGGCGAAGGGCAGCCGCACTGGTTTATAAACCCAGTCGTGGCTACCTCTTCGAACTCCTCTATATAGCAGGCTTGTGGGCATAAACTCTGCGCGTTGCCCTGTGAGTCTGCTGGGCCTTTAAGGCCTGTAATTGCACGCCTGTGGCCTAGCAGGCCCACAGGCCAGCGCCCCAATTTTTTTATAGTTTTTTTTCTTTTCTGCTTTATTTTCTTCTATTTATTTTTGTGTAGTTTTTTATATAGTTTTTTCTTTTCTGTTATATTTATTTTCTTCTATTTATTTGTGAGTAGTTTTATTCATCTAGTTTGCCAAAATTTAACATTTTCAGAGTTCATTTTGTAGTGATTTTCAATTTCACGGTCATTTTGTGAACGATTGAAAAATAGCAAATATAATTTTTTTTCTTTTCTGCTTTATTTTTTCTTCTATTTATTTCTGAGTAGTTTTTTCTTTTCTAATATATTTATTTTCTTTTATTTATTTCTGAGTAGTTTTTTTATATAGTTTTTTTCTTTCCAGCTATAGTTTTTTTTCTTTCCAGCTATTTTTTTCTTTTTTGCTATTTTTTCTTTTCTGCAAAACTAGATGGTCAAAGTCTGGAGTTATAACCAAAGTTTAAAAAAAAGAAATGCCGACGTGCAATTAGTTTTTGCCATAACAGAAGAAGTCCGGAGTTGTAATAAGTTAGTAAAAATAAAAAAGAGGTGCAATGCTCGTTAATTTGCTTCAAGCCTTTCGGAATAGTGTAAACTGCACTGTGCGAAGCTCCGTGCAATCTACCATATTCGTGAAGGCTTGAAGCTAAGCAACGTGAGCATTGAGCCTCTTCTTCATCATCTCTGCACTCAGGGCTTATAAACCGCTCCTAGTCCTTCTCTCTTGGCGAGGTGGGACTAAAAACAGCTTGTCATAACCTCATTAGTACCGGTTCGTGGTACGAACCGGCACTAAATGGTGATGGTGGGGCCATAGCCTGACCGCAGGCTGACACAGCCTCTTTAGTATCGGTTCATGGCATGAACCGGTAGTAAAGGTTCGCCACGAACCGGTGCTATTGTATACATTAGTGCCGGCTGAAATTCAAAGCGGCACTATTATGCTTCACGTTTGACCCTTTTTCTACTAGCGAAACATGCTCTAATTAGTACAGTATATTACGTACAATCATGTCAATCCTACAACGGGGGCAAACCACAACACACCAAATTCCTAGCTATAAACATATTTATTTAGGCGATCACTACGCCTTCTTCTACGTTATGGCTGTCGCGGTATTATCACAGCAACTCCTGGTGCCGATTCCTCTGAATTAGATGAGCAGTGAGTAGACAGGTAACTGAACCGACAAGCAGCAAAGCCCTTAATTATAAGCACAGGTTCCATCTGAAACTGGGGGCAGGATAAGTCAGGCTATAGAAATATCGTGGATCAACGTAACACAAAATCACTCAACGGTTCAGTTTCAACGATAAAAACAGTGCACATACATGAGCTTCTTCTGAAGACATGTCAGCACCATGCGGAAGACACGACCAATACTCTACTCTTCCAACCAAGGTAAAGGACTCCGTCCCTTTCCTCAAGCCTGTAGCAACTGTGGTAGTTATCCAGCAGCGTTTTGATGGTGTTGTTCACCAGCGAACTCAGTGGGTACGGCCTAAATCCAGCCATTGCAAACCTTGCCTTCCATTTCCCAAACGCCTCAAGCCTCTCAACCCTTTCAGCACCCTCACACGCTATTAAATTGATGACATCCCTTGCAAGACAGTGCTGCTCTGTGCTAATCCGTCTCTTATCATCCCTTGGGAGAGCAACATCTATTGACTCAAACATTGCCGTATAGTATTCGAAGGTCTCCAAGTATCTTGAGAAGAATGGAGCTGTGTTTGTATTCGACTCCTGCTCAACAAGAGTCACAACCCTGGGGGATAGGCTCTTGATCATTCTTATAATCCTGTTCCGGTGATTTTCCGTGCTCACGCTTTCATCAGGAGTATGATGCAGCTCATAGGCGAAATTCACTACAATGACCTCCCCGGGCCTTATATCAAGATGCTCAAGATAAACCTCATGGCTAGCAGCATGAACAGCATTGAACTCAAAGGGCATGCCACACGACGCAGAGACACTATGCAATCTTGTCCCAACCATATCCAGTCCACCACCTCGGGCATAAGCAGAGTTTGAGTCATCTATGCCAGTGATTCTTAGGCATGGTGGACCCCCAGACCTCGCTGCAAGAGCCTCAATGATAGTTATCCACTGGCTCCCCTGTGCGATATGGAAATCGATGATGTGAACGAAGTTCTCGCTTTTGATAGCCTCTGCTATGGCACCATTGGCTGACATGTAACTAAACCTGTAGAATGGGCAGATCTCACAAAGGTGATGCATGTGAGATATTAACTCAGAGCTTGTAGGTTCTTTGCACTTCAAGGATTTATACAGCTTACTTCCAGAGAAAGAGAGCCTGGCCACAAGCCCTTCCAACATGTATGCTCCTAGGCGTTGCATTGGATCTCCAGAGATAGACACCAGCTGACGTAGCTCAGATATCAGCACTTCTGTATGTATATCATTCTCTGCAGCAGCCTTACCACATGCTATGATCACCTGCTTCAAGTCTCCTGTATTAATTCCCAGAACCTGTCTCCAGTTACCTTGTTTCAAAAGATTCTTGGCTTGCAATAAGCTCTTGGGGCTGTCACAGGATATGTCCAATTCAGGCCCAAGAATTGCATTTTCTAGAGTGTTGTTAAACCATATAATGTTCAGGTCCAAGGGGCGCATCACGCACCGGTTTAGTTGAGATAAGTTTCGGTCTAGGTTGGTTAGAGTATATGGTTGTAATCTCCTCATGTATATATTATCTCTACTTTCCTTGTACCTCAAGATGTAATCTCAACAAACTTGTATGCTTATCAGGGATATGCCCCTGCCTATATTAACACGAAACCGTCGCCTCGAGAGAGGTACGACGTTCTCCGCTGTTTCACATGGTATACAGAGCCACCTCTATCCATCGCATCTAGCAAAACCCATCCACCGCCAGCCATGTCGTCCTCCTCCAGCACCGTCCAGGCTTCCCTTGGGCAGGTTGCAGAAAACCTCACCCGCACCAACTACGTCTTGTGGCGTGCGCAGGTGACACGGCAGCTGAGAGGGGCTGGCCTCTTCGGCTACACCGACGGCTCCATGCCGGAACCTATCAAGATCCTCGTCACGAAGGACAAAGATGGGAAAGAAGAGCAGACGCCGAACCCTCTCCATCCGATCTGGTTCAAAGAAGGGTAGCAGGTACTCGGATACTTGCTCAATACTCTCACCAAAGAGGTCCTCGTGCAGGTTACCTCCATCGCCATGCCGCACGAGCTCTGGGCGGCTCTCACCCACATGTTCTCGTCGCAGTCTCGAGCCCGCATCAACAACATCCGGGTTGCTCTCTCCACGGCGCAGAAGGGGACGCAATCTGTTGCCGCCTACTTCGCCCAGATGAGAGCACTCGCCGATGAGCTCGCAGCCGCCGGAAAGCCCATCGATGACGATGAGCTTGTGTCCTACATCACTGCCGGCCTCGACATGGAGTATCAACCCCTCGTCTCCGCCAATGACAAGCGCACCGACACCATCAGCATCGATGACCTCTACGCTTAGATGAGCAACTTTGATCAGCTCTTCGCCCTCTACAACAACAACTCGGGTGGGGGCTTCAAGTCATCTGCCAATGTGGGCTCTCGCGGCGGCGGCCGCGGCGGTGGCGGCTCACGCTACCGTGGACCTCCGCGCGGCAAGGGCAAGCCGCCATCTGGCGGAAACAGCAGCGGCGGCAACTCCTCCCGTGGTGGCGGCGGTGGCGGCGGGCGGCCCTCCAACAACAACAATAGGGGCCGCCGTGGTGGCAGGCCTCGCGCCAACCTTGATGCGCCGCGATGCCAAATCTGCGGCAAGCTAGGCCACACCGCACGTGACTGCTGGTATCGCTATGAATATGATGGCGAATCCTCACAAGATGAGAAGGTTGCAGGTGCTGCTGATGGCTCCTACGGCATCGACACGAACTGGTACGTGGACAGTGGTGCAACTGACCACATCACGAGCGAGCTGGAAAAGGTGACAGTTCGTGAGAAGTACCATGGACAAGACCAAGTTCACACTGCCAACGGAGAAGGTATGAGCATTAGCCACGTTGGTCATTCAGTGACCCCCCATAGAAATATCCGTCTAAGAAAATTTTTGCATGTCCCTAGTGCTTCTAAAAATCTCCTTTCAGTTCATCGCATTGCCATTGACAACCATGTATTCCTTGAGTTTCATCCGTTTTTCTTTTTGATCAAGGATCAGGTCACGAAGAAAATTTTGTATCGAGGTAGATGCGTTCGAGGGTTGTACCCGTTGATTTCGGAGCTTAGGAGATTGAATAAACAAGCCTATGGTGTCACCAAAGTCTCTTCAACACGGTGGCATGATAGATTAGGGCATGCATCTTTTTCTTTAGTTGAACATTTGCTTAAAAAGAATAAGCTCCCGTTTGTTGGTGAGCGAGATCGTGAAACAATTTGTGATTCATGTCAGTGTGCTAAAAGTCATCAACTAGCTTATCCTGTGTCTACAAGCATCTCCACCAAACCTCTTGAGCTCATTTTTTCCGACGTTTGGGGTCCTGCACCTAAATCAGTTGGCAGACACACTTATTACGTAAGTTTTATCGATGACTATAGCAAGTACACATGGATCTATCTCATCAAAAAGAAATCTGATGTCTTTCAAGTTTTTCACAACTTTCAAGCACTAGTAGAAAGAAAGTTTGATTGCAAAATCCTAGCTCTCCAATCCGATTGGGGAGGGGAGTACCGCAACCTCAACTCCTTTTTTCAGCAAGTTGGCATATCACATCACGTGTCATGCCCCCATGCTCACCAGCAAAACGGATCAGCCGAGCGCAAGCACAGGCATATAGTTGAAGTCGGCTGGCCTTACTTGCTGTTGCCTCTATGCCTTTGAAATTCTGGGATGAGGCCTTTCTCACCGTAGTCCACCTCATAAACATGTTGCCAAGTAGAGTCATCAACAATGAATCTCCAGTAGAACGTCTCCTTCACACAAAACCAGATTACACATCTCTACGAGTGTTTGGGTGTGCGTGTTGGCCGAATCTTCGGCCATACAACAACCGCAAACTCATCTTCCGATCCAAACAGTGTGTTTTCTTGGGCTATAGTCCACAACATAAGGGTGTAAAATTTCTTGATGTATCCACCGGATGTGTCTATATTTCCCGTGATGTTGTGTTCGATGAAATTGTTTTCCCTTTTGCACAACTTCATCCCAACACCGGAGCCCTTCTTCAAAAGGAGATTCTTCTTCTACCTTCACACCTCACGGGTCGTGCCAATGGGGATGTTTTAGACACTAATGATCAATTGTTGACTAATCCTCTTACTGGTGATGGTCTTGAGTCTTGTGATGCAACAGAAAAAAAATTGTGCAGAAATCGGTGAAGAAATCAGCCCAAATCATCATTTTATGCTTCCTGGACAAAACAGCAGCATCATCGGCGCGGATCTACCTTGGGATCCAGGCGCATCCTCCTCGGGATCGGTTCTGCGCCAGTCTGCCGCCCTGGCCCCCACGGGATCCGCGCCCTCCGCGCCAGGCCGATCTGCCTCGAGCCCCGCATCGCCACACGCCACCAGCGGCTCGGTGGATCGCCCGGTCATCGCTCCGCGCCAACCAACCAGCGCCAACTCCAGCCGCCCGCGCCTGACCCCGCGCCCAGCCCCGCGTCTGGCCCCGCACCTGGTCGGTTTGGCCCCGACACGCGCTGCTACGCGCGGCGCCCATCGCGGCAGGATACGGGCGCTGATTCCGGTGCAGATCCCGCTGCAGCTCCTGTCCCACCGGCGCAATCATTGCGAAATCATGCGCCCCCTGCTAGATCGGGATCCTCTGCAACGACTTCTTCTTCAGCTTCACGTGCGCCGGCCACAGAAGATCCGGTCCGCATGTCCTCGCCCAGCGAGCCTGCAACTGTTCCTGGCGCTGGATCTTCTGCTGATCCTTCTACACCACCTCGCACTAGGCTTCAGAGGGGAGTTACTCAACCCAAAATTACAAGTCTTTAGCAAAGTTTGGACTTGCTTGTGTTTCACATGAACCAGATATTCCACACTCTGTTGCAGAAGCTCTAGGCGATCCCAAGTGGCAGAAGGCTATGGAAGATGAATACATGGCGCTCCACAAAAATAAAACTTGGCACTTAGTTCCAGCACGTCAAGGCAAAGGTAAAAATGTTATAGATTGTAAATGGGTCTTCAGAATTAAAAAGAAATCTGATGGCACCATAGATCGTTATAAGGCTAGAATAGTTGCAAAAGGTTTTAAACAAAGGTGCGGTTTAGACTATGAGGATACTTTTAGTCCTGTAGTAAAGGCTGCTACTATTCGCCTCGTTTTGTCTATTGCCGTATCCAGAGGATGGAGTCTACACCAGCTAGATGTTCAGAACGCGTTTCTTTATGGTGTTCTGGAATAGGAAGTGTTCATGAAACAACCTCCTGGGTTTGAAAATAGACAAAAACCCCTCCACATATGCAAGCTTGACAAGGCTCTATATGGATTAAAACAAGCTCCTAGAGCATGGTATTCTTGGTTGAGTTCAAAGCTTCAAGGACTTGGGTTTGCTCCATCCAAGTCTGACACCTCACTGTTTATTTTCAACAAGTCAAATACATCTATATTTGTACTTATATATGTTGATGATATTATTGTCACAAGCTCATCTGATGAAGCTATTTCAGCACTGCTCAAGGATTTGAACTCTGAGTTTGCTCTCAAGGATCTAGGAGACTTGCACTACTTCCTTGGCATTGAAGTAAAAAGAAATGGAGATGAGCTTCACTTGTCCCAAGAGGAGTATGCCACTGATCTTGTAGCAAGAGCAGGGTTGCAAGGTTGCAAGGCAGCTCCAACACCTCTATCCATCTCTGAGAAACTATCCTTAACAGAAGGGAAACTCTTGAATCAAGAGGACAGCACCAGGTATAGAAGTATGGTTGGTGCACTGCAATATTTAACTCTGACTAGGCCTGATATTTCTTTTGCTGTGAACAAAGTATGTCAGTTCCTTCATGCACCCACTACGGTACATTTGACAGCTGCAAAACGCATACTCAGATATGTCAAGAATACTTTCAGTGTTGGACTCACCTTCACCAAGTCACCATCAACACTTGTAAGTGCCTTTTCTGACTCTGATTGGGCAGGTTGTCTTGATGACAGACGCTCAACAGGTGGTTTTGCAGTGTTCTTTAGTCCAAATTTAATCTCATGGTGTGCTAAGAAACAAGCTACTGTGTCTAGATCCAGCACAGAAGCAGAATACAAAGCACTAGCAAATGCTACTGCAGAAATTATTTGGGTTCAGTCATTACTGAAAGAGCTTGGGATACATAGTAAACAGGCTCCATGCTTATGGTGTGACAATCTGGGTGTCACCTATCTTTCTGCTAACCCAATATTTCATGCAAGAACAAAACATATCGAAATAGATTTTCACTTTGTCAGAGAAAGAGTAGCAGAAAAAAAAGCTGGATATATTCGGTCTCAAGACCAAGTTGCAGATGGCTTCACTAAAGCTTTGTCTACCAGAGGTTTTGAAGAATTTAAGCGTAATCTCAACTTGTCCAAGTTGTGATTATGGGAGGGTGTTAAACCATATAATGTTCAGGTCCAAGGGGCGCATCACGCACCGGTTTAGTTGAGATAAGTTTCGGTCTAGGTTGGTTAGAGTATATGGTTGTAATCTCCTCATGTATATCTTATCTCTACTTTCCTTGTACCTCAAGATGTAATCTCAACAAACTTGTATGCTTATCAGGGATATGCCCCTGCCTATATTAACACGAAACCGTCGCCTCGAGAGAGGTACGACGTTCTCCGCTGTTTCACAAGTGCCAAGAGAATCAGTTGTCGAGAAGTATTCAGTCTGTTCGTCAGTTAGACTTGCACCTGTGATCATCTCATCCGTTGGAACCTAGAATCCAGGAATCGTTAGGTGGTTCATGGAAAAATGCAGGATGGAATTGTTGATTGTGCCATAGCAGTAGGTAACTTTACTTACTGGTAGAAAATTGTGCAACGGAGTTGGCTGTGCTGAAAGTGATCCCTGATCATTTAAGATATTTGCATGTGTCATAGAAGCATCGGGCTGACCATGTCCTACAGCAAGTTGATCCCCAAAACTATCAGAAACAACAACAATAATAGTAGTAGTAATAACAATAATAATCTTGCAATGAAACAGAAATTACAGTATTGAGGATGTGTGATGCAAAACTAGGCAGGTGTTTAATATTGACCTTGATGCACCGTCTGTTCTTGCTTCGAATCACCAGCGTCATTGTTTGACAGGACTTCGGCCAGTGAGAACCCAATCAATGAATGTCGATCACCAAATTCTGCAATAAATTGAATTTTGAGAAACATACAACAACGAAGTTCATTGATGGAACGCAGTATTAAAGCTCACCGTTCTGTGCAGCTATGTCATTAGGATATTGCGATGTCCTTTTAGCTTGTACGGAAGGACCTGCATCATTGTTCAGAGGCACTGCACGGACAGGGCAGCCATTCATCATCAAATAATCAGGAATAAGAACCCCTGATTTTTCCCGCTCCTCGAGTTTCTTTAATGCGGACATTTTCCTGCTCTTCACTTTAAGCTGTAACAGAATCTTTCTTTTATGTCATCACCGTCATAATGTACTAGAACATGCTTGCTTTTATTTGGACTGCAGCAAAGCATCTGATGATCATAACTTTATAAAGCTTCTACATCATCGAAAAGCAATATTTTAGTGTGATAGCAATGTATTGGTGCCAGCAAAATGCTTCTATTTTCCCTGCTATTTTTATGATGAATTTGTCTTTTTATGGGTTTTCTTTAGGTGCACCGGGGTTGTCGCTAGCTCCCCCTTATGTTGAATTCTACTGTGATTGAAGGGGTTTAACAACACGCTTTTATCATACGCTTATAGGAAATAATAAACTCCACATTAGTAGTTTACCTTTTTTGGAAGGAAAACTGTAACAGGGGCCCCGGCGGTATAAATAGGATACAAACCAAAATTCATGTCCTCGGGTACTTGAACCCCGGTGGTGGGATTGTATTCCACTCCCCCAACCAAGTAAGCTAGGCTCACTTCTATAACATCAATTTACCTTGTTTTTGTTCAGCAATGCAGTTATAGGTTAGCCAATAGCTGTTCATTGTGACGCTGAAGTATTCAAAGTTCCACAAGCAAATTTTGCTATACCTTGTTACCGTGACAACATTTGCAAGTTAATTGCCAGCACACTATTACTTTAGTGTATATCAACAGCCTAATTATGATGGACATGGAATAGTGTCACATGCATACCTGCTGAAACTGATCAAGGTCACTGACAGGAACATAATCTCCATTGGTCAGCACACCGACAAGATCATAAAAAACATTGAATAAGAGTTCACAATTTTCCTCTGCAACTCCATAAGAATAGATCTCAACCCCAGGATCACACGTGGTGGCATGTGTTACCATGGTACTCCAGTCCTCATCCTTCATGCCAGTAAGCTATTTGCCAGAAGTTAAGAGTTTTCTCAGCAAATAATGAAGTGCTTGTCATCCAGCACACTCCTCTTCAACGTGCGACTGCGCCATCTTTAAAATATGTGGTTTCTTGCAGCTCTGGCGGCCGCTTAGCCGCATCCAGGATTGGAACGCCATCAACACCCTCATCTCCGACCTTCGAGCGATGGCCTTCCGTGTGGCGCCCCCGCTTCCGCCGCCTCCTCCAGAGCCAGACTAGGCTTCCGGCTATCTCCGTTGGGCCGGTGTGCCGGCCTCTTTTTTTTTTTTCCTTTTTTGGGCTTGTTGAGCTGTGCCCTCAGCATTAACCTTGGTACCTTGTTGTGTGTGTGAGTGCATTTGTGAACCTTCACGCCTTGTGCGTGTGTGTGGCTGTATTCGTGTTCCATGTTTGTGGATTGGGCGGTTTGCTTTACATACAAAGCGGGGCGAAAGCTTTTTTCGGTAATAATGAAGTGCTAGCAGATATTATAGTCCACATGAACATTTAGCATTATGCAGTCCAAACAAGTCCTAGGAGGTACTGGGCGTATTAATTATATCTATTGCAGGTAATTTGAAACACTAAAGACTGTAGAAACATCATTACATTTTTAAAAGTCTATAACTATACATTTACCTTTTGGAGACCAGATTTATCTCTGTGATAATGACGCATCAAGCGCTTCACTGTAGTAATATTTTTATCAGCTAGGTCATTGCAAAGCTTCTCCTTTAGAGAAATGTTCTCCAAACGATGTACCGCTTCTTCTGTAGATGGAGGATACTTCTTTCCATTTACTGAAAGTAAACAAATGTTGGATGTCTTATGCCAATATATAGGATCGTTTCATTATGGATACCACTGTGTCTGATGATAATAGCATTCAGCAAAGGATTAATGTACATGGTAAGCTGCAAATCGATTTACCATGCATATTACTGATCTACGACCAAATATACAAACATTAGAAAATTAAGACGGTCCCATTCTTTCGGTATTCCACAGGAAATGGATAACTCAAAATAAAATATGTATTGAGCAAAGAAAATTGCAATCTCAATTTTGTTACAGAACTAGCCATTCCCTTCCAAAAGCAGAACATTAGTGCCAAGACTTCATATTTCCAGATAAATAATGCCACTGCATGTATAAGGCCATAAAACTTTATGAAAGATATGATGTGTGCTTTAATTATTTTTTTACTTGAATAATCTTGGCAGCCACTTAGAGGAGGAACATGTTTCTCAGCTGACAATGTCAAACAATAAACGTTTCATTGAATGAGCAGATTGCACCACTGTATTAAAATTTCCAATGCAGTACAATTAAAAATATTGATGCCCCGAATAGATAAAGGGTATACTCGTATACTCACATGCGCTTTGGTGGTCTTTGACGACAAAAGGATCAGTAATTGCTTCTTGAACTCTGACCGCAAGATCCTGTCTTTCAACTCTTGCTGTCAATCTTAACTTTTTCCTGTAGCTCTCCGTGAAGAAAAAGGAGCCAATACAGGCCTCACCATTTGTTAAATTAACTACAACTGTTAAGACTGACTCTTTCCCATTATACATATGTATCTGCTTGTTGAATTCCTCTTTGGTGAAGTCCGCTTGTCCTCGCTCAGTAAAGAAATCAGCATGGACTGCTAAAATCTCAATTTGCAATTTAGAAAGGTCGCCCTGTGTGATTTGCTTATCGTTTTCAAATATCACTACCTTAGCATTTTCTCCATTCAGCCATTGTACTGGACAACCAGTGTAAAGGGGGTCTTTTGGTCCTTCAACATCAACAAAGCGCAGCTTGACTCTAGTGGTGCCTCCAGATTCAGGAAAACCTGCCGATATCTGCCTAAATTTTAAAAGAAGATGAGTGAGACAGTTCCAAAAGGAAAATAAAAACATGTACGGCCAGAAAAAAAAATGCCAGATACCTAGGAGGCTCATAAATTCCATTAGGAAGCAAAGCTGCTTGTCGTTCACCAAGTTCTGCAATAGCTTAAATTTTGAGAAAAATGTAACAAACAAGATCAGTGGTGGAACATAGTATTAAAATTCACCTTGTTGTGCAGTCATGTCTGTAGGATATTGCCATGCCATTCTAGCTTGTTTGGAAGGGCCTGCATCATTGTTCAGAGGCACTTCACTGACAGGGCGGCCATTGTTCATGAAATAATTAGGGGTGAGCCCCCCTGGGTTCTCCTGCACGTCAAATTTCTTATACGCATAGGTACACTCAGTTTCTGTCTCATTCAGTCTATCAACAATATTCTTTACAGTTGGCCTTTTGTGTCGATCCTCCTGCACACAACTTAAACCTATTTCAATACACATCTTTACTTGCTTGGAATATGCCTTCATCAGACTCGATGTTTCATGTGGTCTATTTGTCCAATTTTCCTGTACCTACCGATTTAGAGTACAAAAAAATGATAATATCTTAGAATAATCAAAGTATTTTTATGAATTACATGCACATTATCTTGATAAAGGCAGCACGTTCTCTTACCAAATTAGTGAATTCGTGGGAAGACATTTCAGCGCTTTTGTAGTAGCCCGCCCGTCCTGCCATTATCTTTATGATTACGACACCCAGGCTGAATATGTCAAATTTACTTGAGATTAAATAGTTGCGTATGTATTCCGGCGGTAAGTACCCTCTGCATCACACATGTTATACAAATGTTACTGTTACTACACATCTAATCCAAAATACATTTACCTTCTCCAATTTCAGTTCATATGAAGAATGCTTACTGTGTTCCTAAAGTACTTTTTGTAGCTCGCGTTCGTTCATCTCCAAACAGCCTAGATATCCCAAAATCTGCAATTCTGGGAACCATGTTCTCATCCAGCAATATGTTGGCTGGCTTTAAATCCAAATGATAAATAGGTGGCTCTAATTTAGTGTGGAGGTATTTCAAACCCTGGCAAATCCCCTTAATTATTCCGTAGCCTGTGTGCCAATCATATTTATCACATTCATCTGCAGCACCAAATAAGGGGAATTCTCGAGAGGTAAATTCTAAGGATGATACCTTAACATGCTATGGTCTCGAAAAAAAAGAAACCTTAATATGGTAAGTAAAACAAGGAGAACAACATCTTTACCAGAAATATATTTTTCAAGGCTTCCATTAGACATATACTCCAAGCAGAGCGCCCTATGTATCTTTTCCGCAAGAACCAATTTTCCTTCGTACATTGCTGGTACTTCCTGAATATGGTGGCAATAGCCAACTAACCGCACAATATTTCGGTGCTGCAGCCTTGCAAGGTTCTTAAACTCATTATGAAATTGCTCCTCGTCAACCCCGGGCATATCATAGATCTTCTTCACAGCAATCTTTTGCCCGTCTGGATGCACACCCTGCACAACATTTCACATGGTTTAATTTACTGTTTGTAAAGTAGAAAATGCTATGCTTGAATGTGGAAACACAAATCATTTACTGCTACAGGAATGTACGTGAGTTCATCATTAACAAGACCAGTAGAGAAATATATATAGTACTCACTCTGTAAAGAAATATAAGAGCGTTTAGATCACTAAAGTTGACGGGGCTGGTGGTCGACAAGTTTACTCCCGGGGTCCATTGTTGCTGGGGGTTGCCGGACTTGGAGATGACGGAGACGATACAAACCGAGTGGAAATCCTTCTGAATGAAACCAGGTTCATAAGTGGTCATTGGGATATATATATATATATATATATATATATATATATATATATATATATATATCTTTTGCAGCCCTATGTCCTGTTGTAAAAAGAGGTTTTGTTAATACTCCGTGTTTGCTGTTACTTAGTTTTTTTTTTCTGGTCTACTCACGCAGCTTGAAGCCTGGAACTTCTAGTTATAATTTTATCAGCGATAGGCGAAATCCTTTGTGCTCAACTGAACCTGATGCAGACTTTGCTGATCTTTGTTATGGTTAAATCTGGCCTAAAGGTTATATGTAAATAGAGTATACAACTTGTAGACTCATGCACACATAGGCACTCATATGCGACACCTACTAAAGACAATAGTCGGTAAATCACGGATCTTATACATTGACCAAATCACCAAATACCTCTTGTTCAAAATACGGTAGTAGTATGATACTAGTTTGATATTGTTGATGTCAGGAAGCCATGTAAACAATCTATTATCTTACCAAGTAAACCTCTCCAAACGAACCACTACCAAGTTTCGGCTCCTCGGAAAAACCATCTGTGATTTGTAGTAATAAATCGAGGGGCACAGCCGTTGACTCTGAACCTGCATCGTCCATGCTGTTGCAGAAAGAAAGAAATGTTATATTTGACTCCTCATCAGTTGGGCGACTCACCTTCTCCTTATTGACCTCTAACAATAGGCAAATCGAGCCTTCCCAAAAATATGTATAGATGAATGGAACTTGCACAAATAAGATCCAGCTTATACAGCAGTTCTTATTGAAATCTCTAAAAAGGCTTATATTTAGAAACGGAGGAAGTACATGATAATTTACACATAGAGCAAATTGTTGTCAACTGCAAACCCGACAGTAACACAGAGCTGTGATGATAGCAAAAATGCATTGACTTTCAAAATCATCCGATGGATCTGAGGGAGAGTTTTTTTGAGGGAGAGTTAGCTATGGGGAAAGCATTAAGAGTGAGGATATTGGTAGAGGCCGGCGAGGGGGGGGGGGGGGGGGGGGGGGGAGGAAGGAGTGCGCGGCGGTGCCTGCTTGCGGGCCGGCAGAAGATTGGAGTCTCCACGAAGGCGTCCAGGCCTGGCGCTTGGCTGGCGGAGGCGGCGGTGAGACTGGTGACGCCGCGCCCTGAACCGTAGCCGAGTATCACATCCAGGAAGGAAGGGATCGACCAGAATATAGCGGATGAACTCGGTAGAAAATTGGGGAGTTGCTTTGCTTTTTGGCAAAAGAGTCGGTCAAGATGGCAGTCATTGTACTATAAACGATGTAGAACGCGCTGCTTTATTTCATTGGGTCATGCTAGTCGTCGGCTAGTCCACCATCATATGATCGTTTGATTGGCGCCTCATTAGCAGCCGTATTTACAGAGTATGCCATGGTTAGTGAATTAAGGAGGGAGGCCGGCGAGCGCAGGGCGGCCAGGCGCGTTGGGAGGAAGGAGTGCTGGGGGGCAGTGGGTTGGTGGGGGGGCGTGTGTGGTGTGTGTGTGGGGGGGGGGGGGGGGGGGGGGGGGGAGGGGGGGGGGGGGGGGGGGGGGGGGGAGGGGGAGGGGGGGGGTGATATGAGGAGAGGAACTCACGCCACAAGCCGGTGTGCCCTTCAAGGGATCAGACTTAAATTGATGAGACCAAATAACCAACTCATCCATGATAGCTCTAACAGAAATAGACGTGTCAATATCAAGGCCTTGGGAAACTTTCTTGTTCTTGGCATCTCATATTTCCAAAAGGATGAGAAGGAACATGAAGGGATGAATTGAAGTGGGCAGCTGCGCGGGAAGCGGAGTGTTGAAGAGCTCGCTAATGGGCGCTGTCGTAGGCCAAATGCCCGTTGCACTCCAAATCCCTTGGGCTGCTGGACAGAAAAAGAAGAGATGGTCGCGATCCTCCACCAAGTGACTACATCTTGGGAAAACTTCAGTATCTAGGATGTTTTTCTTGTGCAGGTTGTGCCTTGTATTAAGGCGATCAAGGTAGAACAACTAACCAAAAATCATAAACTTTTTTGGCACCTTTGAATCGCAAATTTTAGCAAGCCTTGGTTCAGCAAGCTGAACCGAGAGAGCAGCATACGTGCCACGAGTGAAGAAGGCAACACCGTTGAGCAAGCGACAGGTATCCGGGACCTAAGAAAGCAAACAGTCCTGCAACAACGAGTTTAAAGAAGTGAGTTTTGCGACGGCAGTAGAGGTTAGCCGATTACGAAGAATAAGCTTGATCCCATCAACGGAAGGAATTCGTTTAGTCAACGCCAAGCGGAGACAGGGGGGTGAAGGGTGGGTTGCGCTTGTGGGAGAAAGGGAGAGATTCCCTTTTCATCATCTGAAAAAAGGGTAGCCTAGTAGCTATTCCATCCGCGATTTAAAAGAAAAAAAGCTATTCCATTCGTGATTAAAAGAAAAAGAAAAAGCTATCCCATCCATTCACCGTTACACTTACAACCTTCTAAACACGTCAAAGGAGATCTCTTTATACCCCTTTCATAATAAAGGGTAGGATGATCTTTTTCAAAAGTATGTCACCCGCGCCGGTATGTGTACATACTGCTCGTACATACACAAACACCTCTACGTTTAAAAAAGTGCGCGGGGCGTGATTCAAACCCACGACATCCTTGTTAAGCGTACGCTGTAGTAGCCAACCAGACAACTCACCTAATGTGAATACTTATATTTCTTTCTTTCTTCTTTCTTCTGTTCGTGTCCCACTAAACGAGGAGGTCGCAGGTTTACATTTCTTCTTTTATGGTTTTGTTTGGCCGAGGAGGTTGAGGGTTATTTTGTTTTCCATTTTTTCTGGTTTTGCCTAGCCGGTCTTACTTCTTTTGTTTCTTATTCTCTTTCTCTTTATTTTTTTTCATTTTCCTTTGCTTTTAATATTCATGATTTTTTAAAAAAATTAAGAAAAATTGTATTTTGTATTTTTTAATTCACAATTTGTTTAAAAAAATTGATGATAGCGACCAGTTTACCATAGCGAAACTGGTCTTTCTCGCATTATTTAATTTTTGTTTCTTTTTCAAAAAAAATCCTTTTTTGATTCTTTTCTCTTTTCCCAAAAAATTGAACTTTCAAATTTTATTCAAAACTTACTTTAAAAGCTTTTACATAAATTTGAAAAAAATATATTTGTATGTTTAAAAATTGCTCAGGATGTCAAAACATGAACATTTTAAAAAAGAGCAAAGAAAATTTGGAACACAAACATTTTTGAAAAATAGACTAAAAAATTGAAACTAAAAAACTCAGAAGTATGAACAAAAAAATTCAAGCGATTTTTTTGAATTTCCCTGAAATTATTTTATATTTGCATAGAAAAACAATTAAAGATAGGAACATTTTTAAATTCCTAAAAAACATTAAAAGCATGAACATTATTTGAAACTCCCCAGAATTTTTTTGATTATTTGAACAAATTAAAAAAACATTTTTTTGAATTTGTGAACAACTTTGAAAACAGGAACATTTTTGTATCGATGAATTTTTCCAAATCCGCGAGAGCTTGGGCTTCCCCAATAGGCGCCTGAAGGGAGCGATATCGTCGCCTAGTTGGTGCCGGAAATGATTTAAATATGTCATGGATGCCTATCATGGGCATGTCCACCTGCTTGCAAAAGTTGGGGTCATTTTAAGAATGTCCAAAAATAGACCATATTCAAGAGAGGGTGTCCAGATAGGCCAGAAGGCTCTGTCTATGAGCTCGTTGTTTCTCGACATCCTTGAAATGCCGTCAATTTTTTTCATGTTATTTTATGACAAATTCATGGCATCATGCCAAGTTGTTTGGGTTTTCGACAAGTTTTGTCTTTTCTACAGTTTCTTGGTGAAAAAAGGCCGATAAATGGACGGATATGCCGCAACGTACAAACGGTGTCAGAAGTCGTTCAACCTAGCATGGATGCCTCATATTTTTGTGCCAAGCTGCTGCAAGAAGTTGGGCTCATTTAACCATAGTCCAAAAATCCCCAGTTTAGAGGAGTGTGCCAGACTAGGCTAGACGGGGGCATCCCTGAGCATGTAGTTTTTTCTGATTTAAATACTTGTGTTATTAGCAATTTCTGTCATTATCAACCAACATGAATATTTATTATGCCCAAAACATTTCTTGAAATTTGCAAAAAGAAATTTGAATTTCAAATTTTGTATGAAAATTTTACAAACCTGAACACTTTTTTAAAATTATTAAAAATATCCAATAATTAATGAAAATTTTGAATACAAATTGCAAAATTCGTACCTTTTAAAATATATCATTTTTTAAAACACAAACTTTCTTATATTGGTGAACAAATTTTTTTTTGAAAACAAGAACATTTCTTGAAATCTAGAATATTCTTAAAAAATAGAAAATATTTGAAATAAGAACATTTTTTGGTATTCCAAATAATATTTCAAACTTTTTAACAGATTTGAAGTGGAATAATAAAGTTCAAAAACAAGAATAATAAATTAATGAAAAAAGAGAAGCAAAACAAAAAATAGAAAATAAAAAACGCTTAGGCCTTGGGCCAACTAGGCAGCGAAATCGCTCTCATCGCGTATTTGACGCTTAGAACTTTTTGTCAAACTTGTAAATGTTTTTGTCAAAAATTGTGAATTTTCCAATTTTGTGAATTTTTTAATTTCGAAAAAGTTAAATTGTTTTTTAAAAAGTTCATGGATTTGATAAAAAAATTCGAAGTTAAGAGAATGTTCATGGTTTTTAAAAGAATGTTCATGAATTAGAAAATTTCATGAAACTAAGAAAAGGGGAAAGAAAATAGAAAAAGAAGAAAAAAGTCCAAACAAAACCAAAAAAGGAAAGAAAACCAAAGTGGGAAAGCACGCAACACGAAGAAAAAAAGTAACTATGCAAACTAGTTGGCTTCCCAGTTGGTTACAGCGGGTTGAAATAAACCAGTAGGTCCAGAAATTCGAACTCACTCCGCACACCTATTATTTTAGGTTAAAAAAAGGAAAACGTAAAGTACGGCTCATATGTTCCAGCGGCTTTCGAGTGCTAAAAAAAGGAAAAAAACGTAAAGTAAGGCATATGCGTTCCAGCGGGTGACCCATCACACATGCGAAAGTGAGTACGATTTGCCAAAGGTACATATTACCTTTTATACATTTATTAGTGAGAGGGGGGGGGGGGTATATATTGAAGCGGGGGCTCTTACCGTTATAAGATGTTTTTAACTTATTTTCTGAATCGGATGTATATAGACACATTTTAGCGTTTGTTTATTCATTTTAGTTTGTATGTAGTTCATATTAGAGTATCCAAAACATATTATAATAGTGAACGGAGGGAGTAGGTTGGAGGAGAGATATCCAAATGTCAAAGCCGCCGAAAATGCTCCACTTACGGACTCTATCTACACTAAGAGTCTTATAGGCAGACGTGTTGCCTCCTAATTCATCCCTCCCTCCCAGATTTTCAGGGTGGGGCCTCCTTCTTCCAAATTAAGTGATGCCACCTCCGCTTGTAGGTCTGGCTCTGTGAAAAAATGTCTCTAGCTATAGGATTGCTCCAACGCCGCCATGCTTTTTTTGTGCCGGCAAGCTTTCCAAGCAAGAGGAAACGACAGACAAGTCTTGAATTCAAAATCTCTTGGCTCTGATACTAGCAACAACTTGTCATATAGCTTGTATACAATTTCTCTGTCATATTGTTAGCAGGCCGTTTAGTATAATAATGCTCCTGCGTCGAGAAAAATGCAAAGACCACCAATTAACCAGTATAAAAAAAATACAAAATGCGTAGTAACTTACAAAGGTACCACACACGTACCGATCCCAACCAGCTTGATGCATCGATCGATCATCCCTCCGAAACAAAGTGAGAGGCTGCAGCGTGTTACCAGCTAGCTAGCGCGCGCGAACATGAAGAGCAGGAGACGGCACGGGCCGTCTATATATCTCGCACAAGCCGCCATTAGCTGAAGAAGTCGTGCATGTGTGTGTGAACGATGGAGATGCTGCGTCGCCTGCGCGGGTGCGGGGATTGGACGGGGTTAAAGAGGACCGCGAAGACGGGGAGCGGAGACTTGACTTGGCGGCGTAGCACGTTTTTTTTTTCTGTGCCTTTTCCGTCCATTTTCCGTGAGGTTTCAGGGCGTCTTCTGGGCGTTTTGGTCAGACTATGCAGGACTGCATTTCATCGAGATTAACCTATAGAGCCAGTCTCCAATCCTCCAACGGAGGAGCGCTGATCGGCCGGCCTTTTCCTGATATGCATTCTTCCTGGAAAGCTGAACGAGGTTTCTACCGTTTTTTACTTCACTATCCTGGACGGATTTTAATAAATGAGTTCTCTAAAGTAGTGAAATAATGGAGTAAAGATGCAGCTGGATGAAGTAGCTTTGTCCCGTCTTGTCAAAAACTAGTTCTAAGTATCTCTCGGAACAGCCTCGGAACGAACGTCAAAGCAGATAAATAATGTTCAGAGAAATGAACCGGCCAGTCAAAAAGATTGGACTCTGCATCCAACTCAACATCAACATTCGTCGGAACAGTCTCTCGTCACGCTTTGTAGATAAAGCACAGATCGAAGTACATGACCGAAACAGCCAACTGAACGTCAATATTCAGGCCTCAGTGTTTTTGAACGCCAATGGATGTAGGATCTTTATTGTCATTTTCGATTTTGGAAGAAAAACTAACTAGTAATGATCATGTAATGAAAAATTGAATAATCCAATCTCGACGTATTTGAGCAATCAAATCTCACAGCATATAATTTTTGAGACATCTTGTAAATTTCAACTAAATATTTTTCTAGATATCCTAACAACAATAATGTCATGCAATCATGCAAATGACTCCTAATGATATCTGGCGGGCGCATACACACAACCAAACACCATAGCCTTCATATGACATGCCTGGTCGATGTTGATGCAACCTACCTATCAATCTAGCATGCCCAAGATCTCATGAAGTTTTTATGGCTGCACCTAGCCTCTTAAATGTTTCCACCTTTCGTTACTCTTTTTTTTGTTACTCTTCATTATTATTTTGCATCTATAAATATATACATACACGCTTCTGTTTTTACTCATGTGACGCACAAGCTCAATCCTCCCTCGGTGAGAATGCATTAGTTTCTTAGATGCTCAAGCGGAGGGAGAAATTTGTTTTGCTTTGCTTCTTCGGAACAGGCGGCATCGAGAAGTGTGTTAACACTTTGCCTCCGTATGAATGCACATCGTAGGTCCTAGCTAAGCCCCTGCTCCTGCATCGAGAAAATGAAGAGATTGTTAAGTAGTATTAGGAATACGGAGATCATTAATTAGTATAAGGAATATGAGATGAGTATATCCCAAAAGAGACTGCATACCAACAAAGACGACCATCGGCACTGGCAGTGTATCTCGCGCGGCCTGCCAGCAGTGTGTTAGCAGCGTGCAGGAACATGACGAAGTTGTTGGACGGCAAGTTATAGTTGATGGCGATGATGGTAGACGGTAAGATGAGGAGTTCATGTCCCTTCACCATCCATTTTCCGGCGGTTTTCAGGGGATCTTCTCGGTATTTTGGCCTTGCCTTTGTGGGATGCGAGACTGCATTTCATTGAGGTTACGAAGAATCCCCTAATCTTAGACAGAGGAACACCGATCGAGTTGCCTCTTCCTGGAAAGTCGAACACAATTCCGGAGCCTTTTTTTACACTTGAGATCCTTTTTCACTGGCCAGAATTTATGAAGATGCAGATGGATGAAATAGTTGTGTCTTCCTGCAAAAAGCATAGTCATACACTTCTCAGAACAGACCTCAAAAGATTCAGAGAACTAAACTAACCAACTGAAAACATTAGGTTTGAAAAAAACTGAAACATATTGAACTCCTCAATGAGTGGAACATCAAGTCGGGCCTCAATATAATTAAACGGCTAATCACAGAAGGTTATAAGCGAATATAATAATGTGTCTTAATTTGACTAGAAATGATTATGTAATTGAAAAACGGATTGATTTATAAATTGTTGTGAATAATCCAATGTGGCTGAATATTGAGTAAGTGCATCCCTCGGTTCATAGTTTCTGTGATCTTGTAAAATCCAATTGATAGGATGATATTCACAAATATTTTTTGAAGCTATCTACAAATTCATAGTTTCTTCCGATGTCTCTTACTATGTGGTCGTCAGTTTTTTTAACTACAAAACCCACTGTATAACTATATACTTTTATGATAAGTCTGTATTATAATAAAGTGCAAGAGTCCTCAAATATCTCTATATTTATTGTACATGCCCAGATGTTCATGTGTCTTTTAACGACCTCAAAGGTTCAAGCAATCAAACAACTCCTATTAATATCTGGTGGGAGCAAACAGACAACCAAACAACCATATAGCTTGCATCTGACATGCATGATCAATATTTTTACAGAGCAGTACCTCCTCTTATTTATGTGACATAGGCTCCTAAGGGTGTGTTTGGTTCCAGAACCAAATGGAATGGAATGTTTGGTCCCATTCGAGTGGAACAGGTCGGTTCTATTCCTGTGTTTGATAGCTGTAGAAATGTAGAATGAGTTGATTCCGTTTTTGTGTTTGGTTGGAGAGATCGAATCAAAAGAATCTGGTTGAGCTTACTTTCACACCATGTATAAAGTGGGCCAATGTATTCATGGGATGTAGAATCTCAAGATTTACAACTCTTTGTATTTTTAGCAGCATATTATTTTAAATTTTAAAAGCATCCACTACTAGGGAAATTCCTATTGACAATCACTTAACAGTGGCGTGGGGTAAAGTGGCAGCGCTACTGCTACTTAGCAGTAGCGTGGGCTAGATACAAGTGCTACATGCTAAGTGGTCACAGGGACCCCGCGCTACTGCTAAGTGGTCCTCATCATGTCCCCAGGATAGGACACAACAACAACATGGGGTACAAAACTTGCGCTACAGCTAACTAGATAGCAGCAGCGGGGGCCCAGGAACTCCGCGCTATTGCTATGGGCCCCACTTGTCACTAGCACGACCCAAACGTCCCGCGCTGCAACTACTAGGCTTAGAAGTAGTGCGGCCCTATACCCCGCGCTACTGCCAAGCGCAGTAACCACCTTTTTACCTTCCCCTCCCCCTCTGTGTCCCTCCCCCCTTCCTTCTCTCCTTACTTTCTTCTCACACTTGCTTTCTTCTCTTTTTATTCTCTCCCCTCCATCACCTCCATTAATGTCTCATCTTTCTCTCATTTACATTCTTCTCTCTCTCCCTTCTCCCCATATCTCTTACCCCTCCATTACTCCATTCACTCACTAGCTCTCTCTCCCTCTCCACTAGCTAGTTAGACTCGTCTCCTCAAAGTAGTACATCTACTACTTGACCTCTTCCAGTGCATGAGTGCTTGGATGAGGTGCTAATTGTATTAAAAGGCTTAGCAACTAGACTTCCCAATGCATTGGTTCTTAGCTTTTGATTGCCAAGCTCCCTCCATTTAATTAGGTATAGACTCGGATTTGTGTTTCCACCTAGGTACACGCGCTTAGCAATGTTTCTGTCTGAGGTCACCTTACTTCTTAATTAACATGTCACATCAGAATTTTTGCTTAGTTGACAACCTTCGCACTGGTACAAGGTGGAGCATTAGGAGGGGCTATAATCACCTACCTCTCACACTCATTAAATGAACTAAGCTAGCTACACTAGTAGAAGACATGGTTTTGGTCACAGGGCAATATTCACATTAGTCCCGATTCAGTCACGAACCGGGACTAATGTGAGCATTGGTCCCGGTTCGTCCGGCTAAGGCATTAGTCCCGGTTCACCTGAGCCCTTTAGTCCCGGTTTGAGACACGAACCGAGACTAAAGGGTGCCCTTTAGTCCCGGTTTGTGTCTCAAACCGGGACTAAAGGTCCCATTTTCAAACTCTACCCCCAGGTGGATCGCCTTTTTTGTTTCGAAAAAATCAAAAGAAAATGATAAAAACTTCAAAAAATAAAATCCTTCGAGAGGTAGTTATATTACTACATCTACTAGTTAGGAAAATTTAAAAACTTAAATTTGGATATGTGTGGATCGCCTTTTTTGTTTTGAAAAAATCAAAAGAAAATGATAAAAACTTCAAAAAATAAAATCCTTCGAGAGGTAGTTATATTACTACATCTACTAGTTAGGAAAATTTAAAAACTTAAATTTGGATATGTGTGGATCGCCTTTTTTGTTTTGAAAAAATCAAAAGAAAATGATAAAAACTTCAAAAAATAAAATCCTTCGAGAGGTAGTTATATTACTACATCTACTAGTTAGGAAAATTTAAAAACTTAAATTTGGATATGTGTGGATCGCCTTTTTTGTTTTGAAAAAATCAAAAGAAAATGATAAAAACTTCAAAAAATAAAATCCTTCGAGAGGTAGTTATATTACTACATCTACTAGTTAGGAAAATTTAAAAACTTAAATTTGGATATGTGTGGATCGCCTTTTTTGTTTTGAAAAAATCAAAAGAAAATGATAAAAACTTCAAAAAATAAAATCCTTCGAGAGGTAGTTATATTACTACATCTACTAGTTAGGAAAATTTAAAAACTTAAATTTGGATATGTGTGGATCGCCTTTTTTGTTTTGAAAAAATCAAAAGAAAATGATAAAAACTTCAAAAAATAAAATCCTTCGAGAGGTAGTTATATTACTACATCTACTAGTTAGGAAAATTTAAAAACTTAAATTTGGATATGTGTGGATCGCCTTTTTTGTTTTGAAAAAATCAAAAGAAAATGATAAAAACTTCAAAAAATAAAATCCTTCGAGAGGTAGTTATATTACTACATCTACTAGTTAGGAAAATTTAAAAACTTAAATTTGGATATGTGTGGATCGCCTTTTTTGTTTTGAAAAAATCAAAAGAAAATGATAAAAACTTCAAAAAATAAAATCCTTCGAGAGGTAGTTATATTACTACATCTACTAGTTAGGAAAATTTAAAAACTTAAATTTGGATATGTGTGGATCGCCTTTTTTGTTTTGAAAAAATCAAAAGAAAATGATAAAAACTTCAAAAAATAAAATCCTTCGAGAGGTAGTTATATTACTAAATCTACTAGTTAGGAAAATTTAAAAACTTAAATTTGGATATGTTTTGCAAAAATGTAGGGAAAATATAAAACGGCTACGTATAATATATCAAAATGTTCAGAACGAAATCCGCTCCCGATTTTGACAGCCTACGGCATGTTTGCAAATTTTTAGAATCCTCAAATTCTAAAAGGAAAAAAGTTATGCTCAAATTTCAGTTTTTTGTATTTTCGTTAAATCTGGTCAAACTACTTATTCAAGAAGTATTAGTGTTACTAAATAATTATTTCAGTTTTTTTTGAATTTTTGTCAAATCTGGTCAAATTGTGGTCTAACAATGGTCAAACTATGGTCAAACTACTTATTCAAGAAATATTAGTGTTACTAAATAATTATTTTGATTTTTTTGAATTTTGGTCAAATCTGGTCAAACTGTGGTCAAACTATGGTCAAACTATTTATTCAAGAAATATTAGTGTTACTAAATACTTATTGTTTTGTACAATAATAGTTTCAAACTCAAACAGTGAAATGTGTGACTTCATGCTCAAGCTAAACTCCCGAGGGTTAATAGGATTGACATCTTACTATTGTCAGGAAAACAACAAGTGCAGACTTGGAAACGAAGGAGAATAGAACCCGAAAGTTAAGCGTGATCGGGCTGGAGTAGTGAGAGGGATGGGTGACCGGTCGGATGATTTGGAATGATGAGGGGTGATTAGAGATTAGAGGTTAAATTGAGCAGTGATGAGGGGTGGGTGATTAGAGATTAAATTATAAAATAATTCAGAAATTTGAAAATCGAGAAAAAAATTAAATTTTTTTTACCTTTAGTCCCGGTTGATGTTACAAACCGGGACTAAAGGTGGAGCTGGTGGAGCTCTAGCCAGCGGCTACGTGGAGGGCCTTTAGTCCCGGTTCGTGTAAGAAACCGGGACTAAAGGGGGGGCCTTTAGTAACGACCCGGTTCGAAAACCGGGACTAAAGGCCCTTATGAACCGGGACTAATGACCCTTTTTCTACTAGTGCTACCCCCCTCATTAATAAAGGAGCATTAAATATCTTTGTCCACTTCGATCCCAAAAGCGGCACTGGCCTCACCGTGCTCTCTCTCGAGATAGGTAGTAAAAGATATTGTTGTGCAAGAAATGGAATTTGCGTGTGTGCGATATGACCGAATTCTGCATCCATGATGAAATTGACACTAGTAGAAAACAGGGCTATGGTCCAGGCCGGCTCAGCCCATTAGTCCCGGTTCAGTCTAGAACCGGGTCTAGAACCGGGACTAATGTGAGCATTGGTCCCGGTTCGTGCGGCTAAGGCATTAGTCCCGGTTCATCTAGACCTTTTGGTCCCGGTTGGTGGGATGAACCGGGACCAATGGGCCTCGCTCCTGGCCCACAACCATTGGTCCCGGTTCGTGCCACAAACCGGGACTAAAGATTAGACCTTTAGTCCCGGTTTGAGGCACGAACCGGGACTAATGGGGATGAGACCTTTAGTCCCGGTTCGTGCCACGAACCGGTACTAAAGGTCCCATTTTCAAACTATACCCCCCCCCCCCCGGTGGATCGCCTTTTCAGTTTAAAAAAAAAAGAAAATGATGGAAATGTCAAAAAAATAAAAGAAAATAAGTTTCACATGTGATATGTGGTCTATTTGTTGGGAAAATTTACAAATATGAATTTCGACTTTATTTACAAAATCTCTCTGAAATTTGTAAAATGGGCATAACTTTTGCATACGAACTCGGATGAAAAAGCTTTTTATATGAAAAATCATCTACTCGAAAAGTTACATTATGGGACGGAGGAGTAGAAGTAAGTCTGTATTGGTAATTTCCAACTTCTGACATGGAGTGGAGACAAGATGATAGAAATAAGAGAGTTTTCAATGGGAAGATTCTATTATTATTCAGTAGCATACACAGATAATACAGAAGGCAGTACTCTATGAAGAAAATCCTGCAACATATATAGCATTAGCAACACCTCCTAGGTCCTCGCAGCTAACAGATTAGGTTGGAAGAGAGCAAAAATATTAATTCCTAGCGCACCAAGGACCATATATATACTCTACTAGCCACCAGCTGCCGCCTTCCTAGCTTTCTTGTCATCGATGAAGTGTTGCATGAGATAGGAAACGAACCCCCAGGCGGCGATGAGCATGGATATGATCTTTATCCCATCCATGGTGTCGTGGAAAATGAGCACGGCGAAGAGGGGCACGATGGGCAGCGACACGGTGCTGATGACGTTGGAGAAGAGGGAGGAGACCTCGAAGACGAGCCCCACCACCCCGACGGAGGTGATCTGCCAGGACACGGCCGTCCACACCAGCGTCATGAAGTAGGAGAACTGGCCGGAGCGGAAGGTGTCCATCTCCTCCGTCATCATCCTCCACTCGCCGCTGGCGAAGAGGCCGACCATGGAGGCGATGGTGGCGACGAGCGCCGTGTATATCTGCATGTTGAGCACGGCCGTGTAGGTGTGCTTCTTGATCACGTTCTCGAAGGTGAGCTGCATGAGGGAGAGGATGAGCGAGTAGGTGCCCGACGCCCCCAGCGTCAGCAGGAAGCCCATGAGGTACTTGCCCCGAGGCATGCCGCTCATGTCCTCCGTCTCGTCGTGGTTCACCCCGAGGAGCGCGTCCGACAGCGTCAGCAGGATCACGGCGTTGAAGATCAGGCCGGTGAGCTTCTGCGAGTTGAGCACGTAGGAGAAGACGACGTTGAAGGCCAGCTGGCTGGCGCAGATGAGCGAGTAGGTGGAGACCGGGAGGTACTTGAGGCCGCTGGCGTACATCATGTCGTCGGCGGCTATGACGAGCCCCAGGACGACGTAGATCACCGCGACCTTGGCGACCGGGGCGTCGCCGCTGGCGCCGCCGCCGCCGGACGACTTGGGGAAACACAAGAGGGCGAGGAACAGTATGGGGAAGCCAGCGGTCTGCACGAACGTTGATATCCACTTGCTGCTGCCGCCCTGGTGGTAGTAGTACCTCCCCAGCAGCGTCGCGGACGTCTGGCCGGCGACGACGAAGAAGACGTCCACCGACACCATCATCCACCACCGCCAGTTCTTGGCGCCGGAGTTCTTGGATGGTGCCCCCGGCTCGGCTTTGGGTGGCCCTGTGGTTTACAGCGAGAACTGTAAAATTCAGTGACGTCAATGACAGAATCACTATGAGTTTGACAAGTAAAATTGTTTCCTTTCATTCCCTCATGTTCACATTTCACCCTTGGAAGAACAACACTGTAAATCAATTTAAGCCCGCGTTCGCGCCATTGGACCGTGGGCTTAGCGAAGGCAACGAACAGCCCAACGTACGGCCGGACGGATTGAACAGAAGTAAACCGTCCAAAACGGATGAAAATTCGACAAGCGGAGAGTGATGGCAATCTGACCTGCAGGGATCTGTATCTGGACCTCGGCGTTGCTCGTGCTGCCCGCATTGTTGCCGGCGCTGGCGTCGGCCATCTCATCCGATCGAGATCCCAGTCAGGAGAAGGGGAAGGAGGAGGAGGAGGAGGAGGAGGAGGAGAGGGGAGGCGATTGCAGATCGAGAGGACGAAGAGGTTTAGCGGTGGAGAGGAACAAGAGGGACATGCGGAGGTGGAATGGAGTGGAGATGGGTGGGAAGAACAAGAGCCCGAGTCCGCCCGTTAATTTCTCTGTCGCTTTCCTCGTCTCGCTGTTGCCCTCTCACTGTGCAGCATGCAGAGATCGATCGATGCAAACGCAGAGTTTTACGGGTCAATGCAAGAGCTGTCCGTCTTCATGCATGTATTGCTGCAGAGGGCAGCAGGTATGTGTACTTCCGTCGTCACGTTTGACAGGCCACCGCCAGGGAAAACCGATGTGTGTGTGAAGTCCTGCATGTGTGTGTGAACGATGGACACGCTGCGTCGCCTGCACGCGTGCGGGGGTCGGAAGGGGTAATCCCTGCGATGCTTCCCTCTGCTGAATGGATTAAATAATTAAATAAATAAATAAGAATAAGAATTCGGGGAAATTGAAAAGGAATGTGACTCCGCGGCGTAGGACGGGGGTTTTTCTGTGCCTTCTCCATCCATTTTCCGTCAGTTTTCCGGGGATTTTCATCGGGATTATTATACGGTAGCGGTAGAGCAAGTCTCCAAATCGTCCTACGGACGAACACTCATCGGCCGGCCTGTTTCTGATGTACACTCTTCCTGGAAAGCTGAACCCTGATTCGAACGTTTTTTACTCTTGAGACTTCCCTTCAGTAGCCTGGGCAGATTATTATACGTACATGAGTTTTCTGCCATAGAATAAGAAATGAACAAGATGCAGTAGCTGGATGAATTAGTTTTATTTATCCCGAATAGTCTCACAACGGACGTCAAAGCAAGGAATATTGCTAGGAGAAATTAACTGGCAAATCACAAAAAAATGAACTCTGTAGTCATCAACACTCGGGCCTCAGTGTTTTTGGGCGTCGGTGCTCCTAGCCTTGGGATACTCCTGGTGCTCCAACGTCAAAAATATATTTTTAAATGTTTAAAATAATTCCAAAAGAATTGTGAATGTTCACAACGAATATGACTACGGTCCCTAAATTTTTTAGATCCGAACTCGAAATGCACATTAAGAAACAAAAAAGTGAAATCTAGCATGAATAGTGTAAAAAAAGACAAAAGCAACCTTGACACTATTCACATATGAATTTGTATTTTTTTGTTTATTAATGTGCATTATGAGTTTGGACCTGAAATGTTTAGGGGTTGTAGTCACATTCTTGTGAACATTCACATTATTTTCAGAATTTTGTTGAATATAAAAAATGTTTTTTGACATTGGAGCACCGGGAGCACCCGATACTTTCCCTATGAATGATTATGTAATGTAATGTAATGAAAAATAAAAAATAAACATGATGTTAGTGGAGGAAAGTTGGATCCCTTTATAAGGATTGCTCTCCACATGCCGTTGGGAGTTTGAAAAGAGGAGACGTACACGTACGCTCCTCCTCCTCCACCGCGCGCGCCGCTAGAATGAGCTGAGCCGATCTCACACCTATGCGCTTTATTTTTATCGGTTAGGAATGATTAATTAATCTTGAATTAATTAATGAGTCGCTAACAGAAGTGTCACTGTCCAAGACGTTGGACCGTGGGCTATTCACGGACTCGGTCATGGGCCTATATAAGGAGGCGTTGACCAGTGCAGCCAGCACTTTCTTCCTCCTCGCGCAATCCTAGCCGTCATCTATTGTTTCTCTCACTGTGCCGTCTCCGGCGATCCCATCTGGACGACCGCGTGCATGGTTGGTCGGGAGAGCAGGTGCCTTCGGAACCCCGTCCTTCGGGATCCTTCCCGAGAGAAGGTCGATAAGGTTTTTGGGGAGCTTCTCAGGGTGACTACTCCGATACATCCCCGTCCTCCTCTGCTTGGACTATTTCCCTTGCATCGACTCCATGGCCATTGGCGAAGCCGCCAAGAAGAAGGCCGCGGACGATGCTGAGGGTGCGGTTGCCGCTGCCACGTTGGCCTAGCCAACCGGAGGGTATGATTTGTTCATTCCCTAGTTGCTCGTTCATGTTCTAGCCTTATATATTGTGTTCATAGATGTTTCGCTTCTATGTATTGTATGTACTCACATGCTTAGATATCAGTATGAGTTGCATACTGTGATTGCCATGTTTATTATCTCTACTTCTGGATTACATTAATCCAAAATATGCTAATATATCCAGTATTTAGTTCCTCTATGGAGGTGTTCTTGTGGCTGAAGATAATTTAGATAAATAGAACAAGAATAGAATGGTAGTGAACTTTGTGCATCCGGCGACCAATAGGAGACTAATTTGTTTTTTCGAGAACAGAAGACTATTGGACGTATATTCTTTGATGCCACTTTGCGTTATGGCTTCGTTTATGCTACGGATAAGTATTTAAATTTAACATGTCTCAATTTAAGGTATGGAGAAATGCATAAGCGTTATGTCTTGGTTTATCGATTCTACCAAAAGTGTGGGTGCAACCTGGGTTCTGGCCATCTAGGTCGTGTCGGCGTTATAGCTTGCAGTGTGAGTGTTGAATGTAGGGGCGGTGGCTTGGAAAAATGGTGCCCACATGCTGTGTAGGGTGTTGTGGTGTATTTGGAGGCTGGAAGTGTTGTTGTGCTTCGGGTGTAGTTTAACTTGGCAGGTCTATCTTGTCTTCTGGATTTTCGGCCCATTTTCCACTGGTTGTCAATTATTGTTATTGAAGACCCAGGTGTTCCACCCCTTCCAAAGCTTGAGCAAATTGACAAGTATGATCAATATACAAAGTCCCTTCCCTGAGACCAAGTAGTACTGCGCATGACGCTTTCCACTACTCTTGAAAATGCGTACCTATATGCTTGGAGTAGAATAAGTTCCGAGTGTTTTGGTGAGGTGCCAAGGCCTACCACACATGCAACATGAGTTGTAACATTTGAACAAAATGTGAATTGATTCATATGCCATACTACAAAGATGGCATAAGTGCTAGTAAGGTCACTCCCCTTTGACAAGTCTAACAGATGGTATACAATACAGTAATTTTTGTAACTACAAGCCCTACTATAGAACTATATACTTTTATCTTAAGTCTAAATGATAAAGAAGTGCAAGAGTTCTCGGATATATCTACATATATTCTACGTGCACAATGATGCTTTATGGTTCATGTTAGTCTAGAGTAGTCATATGCAAGCAACCAAATGATTCCTATTAACATCTGTTGGGCCATACAGACAACCAAACACCCATAGCTTGCATTTTGACATGCCTGATCGGTGTTGATGCAGCCTACCTATCAATCTATCATGCCCAAAGTAGTTCACAAAGTTTTTATGGAGCAGTACGTCCTCTTATTTATATGCACCTAAACTCTTAAATGTTTCCACCTTTGGTTAGTCTTCCTTGTTTTTCTCTTTTCTTTTTGTGATGACTCTTCTTTCTTATTCTGCATCTATAAATATATACATGCACAATTCTGTTTTAGTCATGTGAGGACACAAACTCAATCCTCTCTCGGCGAGAATGCATTAGTGCCTTAGATGCCCAAGCGAAGGCAGAATTTTGTTTTGCTTTGTTTGTTCAGAACGGGGGGCATCGAGAAGCATCTTAATAGTCTATCACTCCTGTTCTGTAAGGCCTTCACGGGATACGAGAAAATGAGAATGCATTTCACCAAGGTTAGCAAGAATCCCCTTGTCGTAGACAAAGGAACACAGATCGGCCTGCCTCTTCCTGGAAAGTCGAACACAGTTTCAGAACCTTTTTTCTACACTTGAGACATTTCTTCATTGGCCAAAAATTAAGAAGATGCACAGCTGGATGAAGTAGTTGTCCCTTCTTGCAAAAGAAGTCATACACATCTCAGAATCGGCGACAAAGAATTCATGTTCAGAGAACTAAACTAACAAGCTGAAAATATTAGGTTTAAATAAACTAAAAATATTAAACTCCAAAATGACTGGAACATCAATATGGGCCTCAATATAATTGAACGGCTAATCACATAAGGCTATAAGTGCATATAATAGTGTGTCTTTATTTTATTGTCCTTTTTGGGAGAATAGAAATGATTGTGTGATTGAAAAACGGATTGTTTCTGAAATTATTTTGAATAAATCCAGTGTGGCTTAGTATTGAATAATTGTACGGTTCATAGTTTTGGTGATCTTGTAAAATTTGACTGATATAGGGTGATATTCACAAATATTTTTTGTAGATATCTACAATTTTAGCTATTTAGCTTCAAGAAGTTTTTTTTTTTGCGAGGGTAGCTTCCAGAAGATTGATGTCTCTTACTATGTGGTCGTCAGTTTTCATAACTACAAAACCCACAGTACGACTATATACTTCTATGATACGTCCAGATGATAAAAAAATGAAAGAGTCGTCAGATATCTCTAGGTTTATTGTACATGCCCAAAGGTTCATGTCTTTTCCATTTTTTGATGATCAGAAAGGTTCATGTTAGCCTGGTCTAGAGTTGTCATGCAAGCAATAAACAAGTCCCATTAATATCAAGTAGGCACATACAGACAACCAAACAGCCATATGTGAGGCGATGGCGTTATATTGTATTTTGGCATTATAGACATGTTTTAAGATTATGACATCAACCAATTTAATACTAGTTTGAATCTGCATAACTCATCTCATAATGCTGGTCTAAGCTATCCGCATGTCAGCATGCAAGGGAATTTTCGATGCAAGAAAGAAACAATCATGGGGATTTATGTCTTTAGCGTTGTATCCGGTACTTGCAACCTGCCCAAACATTGCTGAGCAACTGCACTATGTTCAAAGGCATCGAGCAACAATTACTTCAGAGATGTAAGGGTTCGTCTCATTTCCTCACTTAGCACATGTACGATCTAATCATTTCCTGCTATGTTGTTAGACATCTAATTGGTTATCAAGCTCTTTCCTAACTTTGTCTTGATTAATTGTACTACAGCTAACCTTCCGCAAGTCGGTTGCGCCATTGATGGAGGTGGGGAGCTTGGATTGGAGAGGCAGGGTGATGAAGTGGGTGAGCAAGAAGAAGAAGAAGAAGATATCATGTGCATACACCTTTGCAAGATAACACGTGCATCTTCATAGAGGTACATCGTGTATATGTGTGACTGTCTTCCACCGTGAGGGAGACAACCATCACTTCATAAGTCAATGGCCACATGCACCCCTTAATAATGACATGGCATATTAATCCCAGGTGCCAACTCCATCTCGTGACATATTACCGTCGTCTTCTTGCTTTGTATGTCTCCATCTCTTATATATGAGACCGGTGTTCCTGTTGCATCCACATCCATCTTTTATTCGGTTACTCTTTTACTCGATCGCCATATCTCTATGAGAGAAGAGCGTGTAGGAAGGAATTAAATATAATGCTTTCCAGCCAATTAATTAAGCCTTGAAACTAAGGCCTAGACCATGGCATACATCCTTATTCTTACATTGATTCCACTTGGGAATGAGTGGCATCAGAAAGAGATACATGATGCATGCCATTATCGCACCAATGTGTCATGTGGCATCAACCAGGTTTGCTGTGTGTGGTTTAACAGATAACATAGTCTTTAGTACAAAGTCGAGCCGCACAATTATGGACCGGGTTGCAACCACCTCTGGTGACTTTGCAGGCATGAGGACTGTGTCTTATCGTCATCCTGCAGGTAGCTAGTCTCAGGATCGGCCAATGCATTCTTCGTGGAAATCTAAACACTGCTTCAAGCTGTTTTTACACTTACTTCTTTTACTAGCTTGGCTAGATTGTAATAAGACCTGAGTTTCCTTTTCTTAAGCCTCAGACCCGAGACTCCTTCACTAGTCTATATTAACAAGACTGATGTGGCTTAGTTGTCCCTTCTCAGCAAAAGGTAAGAAGTTTCAGCAATATCTGAACTGAAGCAGAGGAAGAATGTTCAAAGAACTAAAACTAACCTCTAGAAGTTGAACATCAACAATTAGGTCAGAAATTAGAACATCGAATGGTTAATCACAGAAGCTGGTAAGCGCATAATAATACTGTATGTTCTTTATTGGGAAGAAAACAAAACTAGGAATTAGTATTATGTTAATGGAAAATTCAGATTGTTTCGAAGTGTCAAACATCAATGGTACGACAGGATTGTTGTGTACGTGACAGGAGGTTTCCTATAGAGTTAGGCTAGGTAGTTAGAATATCTTTTATCTATCTGTACCTAGACTTATCTTCTTTCAACTTTCTCCTCAATATGTAATCTCTCCTCTACCGAATCCTAACTGTATGCGCTATCAGGGAGGTGCGCCCCTGCCTATAACATGTACGGCGTCCCCTCAAGTTGAGGCACGATGCTTTCCGTCATCGCACATGGTAATCAGAGCCATTCTCTTCCACATCATCTAGTTTCAATCTCCACCAGTGCAAACCATGTCGTCCTCCTTCGGTTCCTCCCAGGCTGGCCTCAATGGTCAAGTCACAAAAAAGCTATCCCGCACAAACTACGTCCTTTGGCGCATGCAAGTTACGCCGCAGCTAAGGGGCACAGGGGTCTTCGGCTACGTCGACGACAGCATAGCGAAGCCGGTCAGGGTGCTTCCCGCGAAGGACAAGGATGGGAAAGACAGCTCTGCGCCCAACCCTCACCATCCCATCTGGGTCAGGGAGGATCAGCAAGTCCTTGGATACTTGCTGAACAATCTCACCAAGAGGTGCTCGTCCAGGTGACCGCGATCACCACGGCGAGCGAGCTCTGGGCGGCGTTGGCAGGTATGTTCTCCTCGCAGCCCCTCAGCCGCATCAACAACATCCGTACTGCCCTCGTGAACGCGTAGAAGGGCAACAAGACGGTGACCTCCTACTTCGCCGAGATGCGCGGCCTCGCTGATGAGATCGCCGCCGCTGGCAAGCCACTGCAGGATGACGAGCTCGTCTCCTACATCCTTCACGACCTTGACATGGAGTACTAGCCCCTTGTCTCAGCGCTCGACTCTCGCGTCACCGCGGACTCCATCGACGAACTCTTCGCCATGTTGAGTAACTTCGACCAACACATGGTGGCGCACCAACGATCTGGCAGCGCCGGTGGGTTTAAATCCTCCGCGAACGCTACCACCCGTGGACGCGGCGGAAACTCCCACTACCATGGACCTCCCTGCAACAAGAGCAAGATGGGAGGCGGTGGGAATAACAGCGGCAACTCCAACCCTCGCAGCGGTCGGCCCTCCTCCACCAACAATCAGGGTCGCCACGGTGGTTCCAGTCGGTCTCATCCAGATGCCATGCGTTTCCAGATCTATGGTAAGCTCGGGCACTCTGCGAAAGAATGCTGGTACCGCTTCGATGAAGACGGGGACTCCTCCCAAGATGAAGAAAAAGTTGTTGCTGCCGCTAATGGTTCCTATGGAATCGATACCAATTGGTATCTTGACAATGGCGCCACAAACCATCTCACGGGCGAACTTGAAAAAGTAAACCTAAGGGAGAAATACCATGGCAAAGATCGGATCCACACTGCTAGTGGTGCAGGTATGAGAATTGGTCACATTGGTCATTCACTTATTAATACCCCTCATCGTAAAATTCATCTTTGATTTTTTTGCATGTTCCTAGCGCCAATAAGAATCTTCTATCAGTTCATAGAATCACTATTGATAATCATGTCTCCATTGAATTTCATCATTTCTTCTTTTTGATAAGGATCAGGCAATGAAGAAAGTACTCTATCGAGGTAGATGTGTTCGAGGGCTTTACCCATTGATTCCAGAGCATAGAGGATTCAATAAACAAGCCTATGGTGTTGTCAAACTCTCGTCAACACAGTGGCACGATCGATTAGGCATGCATCTTTTTCTTTAGTTGAACGTTTGCTTAGGAAAAATAAGCTCCCGTATGTTGGTGAGCGTCATGTTGAAACCATTTGTGATTCATGTCAATGAGAAAAAAGTCATTAATTGCCTTATCCCATATCCACTAATGTTTCTACACAACCATTGCAATTATTTTTTTTCCTGATGTTTGGGGTTCTGCCCCTAGCTCTGTTGGTAGACACACGTACTATGTGATCTTCATTGATGACTTTAGCAAATATTCATGGATTTATCTTCTTAAGAAAAGATCCGATGTCTTTCAAGTTATTCAAAACTTCCAAGCATTCATTGAATGCAAGTTTGACCGCAAGATCATTGTTGTCCAATCTGACTGGGGAGGGGAATACGAAAAGTTAAATTCCTTCTTCCAAACTCTTGGCATCTCCCATCCTGTGTCATGTCCTCACACTCACCAACAAAACGGTTCTGTTGAACGCGAGCATAGACACATAGTTGAGGTTGGCCTCGCTCTTTTAGCTGGGGCCTCCATGCCCCTCAAATTCTGGGATGAGGCCTTTCTTACTGTTGTTCACATCATAAACATGCTCCCTAGTAGAGTTATCAACAAAGAAACACCAGTAGAAAGACTTCTCCACACAAAACTAGATTACACCTCACTTCGTGTATTTGGATGTGCTTGTTGGCCAAATCTCCATCCATACAACAATCGCAAGCTCATGTTTCGCTCTAAACAATGTGCTTTTCTTGGATATAGTGCTCAACATAAGGGTGTAAAATGTCTTGATATCTCAACTTGTCACGTTTATATCTCCCGTGATGTTGTTTTTGATGAGACCAAATTCCCTTTTGAGGATCTTCATCCTAATGTCGGAGCCCTACTTCGCCAAGAAATTCTTCTCCTACAACCTCACCTTCCCGGCTATGATCAAGGGGGAAATAATAATCGGGATGATCATATGTTGACTAACTCTTCTAATAGTGCACATGAGCCTTGTGATGACACAGGAGACAAGCAGCGAAGAAAACATAAATAAAAATGATGAAGAAAATAGCTCAAATGAGCCATATCTCATGTGTCGCGGCATGGGAAGCATATCTTCCTCGAGATCTGTGTTGGAGCAGTGCAGGGGATCTGCCTCTGGATTGGCTCCTTCGGCAGAACCGACACCACCAGGTGCGGCAGGCGCGGGTGGTCGCGCAGCTGCCCACGAGTCAGCACCAGCCATGTGGGCGTCTCCAGCTGGGCCAGGCGCGCCCCTGGTCCGCATGAATCGTCAACTGCCACGCGGCAGCCTGCGGCTGGACTGGACGGTGGGCGCTTTGCAGCCCAACCCATGATCTACAAGCGGCGCATCACGAGTCACTCGCCAGCCGCGGGGGTCGGGCACTGTTTCCCACAGCCCCGAGACGCCCGCTCGCCTGGGATCTTCTGCGGCTCGCACTTCAATGGAGCAGATGTCGGTTGCCATAGAGGATCCGACCCGCGTGGAGACAACTCCCAACCACGCGGAAACTGCTGCTGTTGATGGATCCGCCTCGGGATCGCCAGCAGGTTCATTGTCTCCTGCTCGGGCTCCTGGATCTTCTACGCCACAAAATACTGCTGCAACAATACCACATCGCACAAGGCTACAACAAGGGTTAATTCAACTTGTTAATTATAAGCATGTAACCAAATATAGTCTCATGTGTTCTACAAGTGAACTAGGTGAGCCCAGTGTTGGGGAACATAGTAATTTCAAAAAATTTCCTACGCACACGCAAGATCATGGTGATGCATAGCAACGAGAGGGGAGAGTGTTGTCTACGTACCCTCATAGACCGAAGCGGAAGCGTTGACGCAACGTAGAGGAAGTAGTCGTACGTCTTCCCAGTCCAACCGATCCAAGCACCGTTACTCCGTCACCTCTGAGTTCTTGGCACACGTTCAGCTCGATGACGCACCCCGGGCTCCGATCCAGCAAAGCTTCGGGGAGGAGTTTCGTCAGCACGACGGCGTGGTGATGATCTTGATGTTTAACCGTCGCAGGGCTTCGCCTAAGCACCACTACAATATGATCGAGGTGTAATATCGTGGAGGGGGGCACCGCACACGGCTAAGGAACGATCACGAAGATCAACTTGTGTGTCTATGGGGAGCTCCCTGCCCCCGTATATAAAGGAGTGGAGGAGGGGAGGGCCGGCCCTCTCTATGGCGCGCCCTAGGGGAGTCCTACTCCCACCGGGAGTAGGATTCCCCCTTTTCCTAGTCCAACTAGGAGTCCTTCCATGTAGTAGGAGTAGGAGACAAGGAAGGGGAAGGGAGAAGGGAAGGAAGGAGGGGGCACAGCCCCTCCCCCTAGTCCAATTCGGACTAGGCCTTGGGGGGGCGCGTGGCCTGCCCTAGGCAGCCCCTCTCTCTTTCCCGTATGGCCCAATAAGGCCCAATACTTCTCCCCCCGTATTCCCGTAACTCCCCGGTACTCCGAAAAATACCCGAATCACTCGAAACCTTTCCGATGTCCGAATATAGTCGTCCAATATATCGATCTTTACGTCTCGACCATTTCGAGACTCCTCGTCATGTCCCCGATCTCATGTAGAACAATGTAGACATGACTGAGACACGTCTCCAGTCAATAACCAATAGCGGGACCTGGATGCCCATATTGGCTCCTACATATTCTACGAAGATCTTTATCGGTCAGACCGCATAACAACATACGTTGTTCCCTTTGTCATTGGTAAGTTACTTGCCCAAGATTCGATCGTCGGTATCCAATACCTAGTTCAATCTCGTTACCGGCAAGTCTCTTTACTCGTTCCGTAATACATCATCCCGCAACTAACTCATTAGTTGCAATGCTTGCAAGGCTTAAGTGATGTGCATTACCGAGAGGGCCCAGAGATACCTCTCCGACATTCGGAGTGACAAATCCTAATCTCGAAATACGCCAACCCAACATGTACCTTTGGAGACACCTGCAGAGCTCCTTTATAATCACCCAGTTACGTTGTGACATTTGGTAGCACACAAAGTGTTCCTCCGGCAAACGGGAGTTGCATAATCTCATAGTCATAGGAACATGTATAAGTCATGAAGAAAGCAATAGCAACATACTAAACGATCGGGTGCTAAGCTAATGGAATGGGTCATGTCAATCAGATCATTCAACTAATGATGTGATCCCGTTAATCAAATAACAACTCTTTGTCCATGGTTAGGAAACATAACCATCTTTGATTAACGAGCTAGTCAAGTAGAGGCATACTAGTGACACTCTGTTTGTCTATGTATTCACACATGTATTATGTTTCCGGTTAATACAATTCTAACATGAATAATAAACATTTATCATGATATAAGGAAATAAATAATAACTTTATTATTGCCTCTAGGGCATATTTCCTTCAGTCTCCCACTTGCACTAGAGTCAATAATCTAGATCACATCGCCATGTGATTTAACATCAATAGTTCACATCTTTATGTGATTGGTTCACATATCCATGTGACTAACACCCAAAGGGGTTACTAGATTCAATAATCTAGTTCACATCGCTATGTGATTAAGACCCAAAAAGTGATCATGTTTGCTTGTGAGAGAAGTTTAGTCAACGGGTCTGCCACATTCAGATCCGCATGTATTTTGCAAATTTCTATGTCAACAATGCTCTGCATGGATCTACTCTAGCTAATTGCTCCCACATTCAATATGTATCCAGATTGAGACTTAGAGTCATCCAGATCAGTGTCAAAACTTGCATCGATGTAACCCTTTACGGCGAACCTTTTTGTCATCTCCATAATCGAGAAACATATCCTTATTCCACTAAGGATAATTTTGACCGCTGTCCAATGATATACTCCTAGATCATTATTGTACTCCCTTGCCAAAATCAGTGTAGGGTATACAATAGATCTGGTACATAGCATGGCATACTTTATAGAACCTATGGCTGAGGCATAGGGAATGACTTTCATTCTCTTTCTATCTTCTGCCGTGGTCGGGCTTTGAGTCTTACTCAATTTCACACCTTGTTACATAGGCAAGAACTCTTTCTTTGACTGTTCCATTTTGAACTACTTCAAAATCTTGTCAAGGTACGTACTCATTGAAAAAACTTATCAAGCGTTTTGATCTATCTCTATAGATCTTGATGTTCAATATGTAAGCAGCTTCACCGAGGTCCTTCTTCGAAAAACTCCTTTCAAATACTCCTTTATGCTTTGCAGAATAATTCTACATTATTTCCAATCAACAATATGTCATTTACATATACTTATCAGAAATGCTGTAGTGCTCCCACTCACTTTCTTGTAAATACAGGCTTCATCGCAAGTCTGTATAAAACCATATGCTTTGATCAACTTATCAAAGCATATATTCCAACTCCGAGATGCTTGCACCAGTCCATAGATGGATCGCTGGAGCTTGCATATTTTGTTAACACCTTTAGGATCGACAAAACCTTCTAGTCGCATCATATACAACTCTTCTTTAATAAATCCATTAAGGAATGCAGTTTTGTTTATCCATTTGCCAGATTTCATAAAATGCGGCAGTTGCTAACATGAGTCGGACAAGCTTAAGCATAGATACGAGTGAGAAACTCTCATCGTAGTCAACACCTTGAACTTGTCGAGAACCTTTTGCGAAAATTCTAGCTTTGTAGATAGTAACACTACTATCAGTGTCTGTCTTCCTCTTGAAGATCCATTTATTTTCTATGGCTTGCCGATCATCGGGCAAATCCATCAAAGTCCATACTTTGTTCTCATACATGGATCATATCTCAGATTTCATGGCCTCAAACCATTTCGCGGAATCTGGGCTCATCATCGCTTCCTCATAGTTCGTAGGTTCGTCATGGTCAAGTAACATGACCTCCAGAATAGGATTACCGTACCACTCTGGTGCGGATATCACTCTGGTTTACCTACGAGATTCGGTAGTAACTTGATCTGAAGTTACATGATCATCATCATTAGCTTCCTCACTAATTGGTGTAGTAGTCACAGGAACAGATTTCTGTGATAAACTATTTTCCAATAAGGGAGAAGGTACAATTACCTTATCAAGTTTTCTACTTTCCTCCCACTCACTTCTTTCGAGAGAAACTCCTTCTCTAGAAAGGATCCATTCTTAGCAACGAATGTCTTGCCTTCGGATCTGTGATAGAAGGTGTACCCAACTGTCTCCTTTGGGTATCCTATGAAGACATATTTCTCCGATTTGGGTTTGAGCTTATCGGGATGAAACCTTTTCATATAAGCATCATAGTCCCAAACTTTAAGAAACGGCAGCTTAGGTTTCTTGTCAAACCATAGTTCATACAGTGTCGTCTCAACGGATTTAGATGGTGCCCTTTTTTCGTGAATGCAGCTGTCTCTAATGCATAACCCCAAAACTATAGTGGTAAATCGGTAAGAAACATCATAGATTGCACTATATCCAATAAAGTACGGTTTTGACGTTCGAACACACTATTATGCTGTGGTGTTCCAGGTGGCATGAATTTGTGAAACTATTCCACATAGTTTTAATTGAAGACCAAACTCGTAACTCAAATATTTGTCTCCGCGATCAGATCGTAGAAACCTTATTTTTCTTGTTACGATGATTTTCCACCTCACTCTGAAATTCTTTGAACTTTTCAAATGTTTCAGACTTATGTTTCATCAAGCAGATATACCCATATCTGCTCAAATCATATGTGAAGGTCAGAAAATAACGATACCCGCCGTGAGCTTCAACACTCATTGGATCGCATACATCAGTATGTATTATTTCCAATAAGTCAGTTGCTCGCTCCATTGTTCCGGAGAATGGAGTCTTTAGTCATCTTGCCCATAAGGTATGGTTCGCAAGCACCAAGTGATTCATAATCAAGTGATTCCAAAATCCCATCAGCATGGAGTTTCTTCATGCGCTTTACACCAATATGACCTAAACGGCAGTGCCACAAAATAAGTTGCACTATCATTATTAACTTCGCATCTTTTGGTTTCAATATTATGAATATGTGTATCACTACGATCGAGATCCAATGAACTATTTTCATTGGGTGTGTAACCATATAAGGTTTTATTCATGTAAACAGAACAACAATTTATTCTTTTACTTAAATGAATAACCGTATTACAATAAACATGATCAAATCATATTCATGCTCAACGCAAACACCAAATAACACTTATTTAGGTTCAACACTAATCCTGAAAGTATAGGGAGTGTGCGATGATGATCATATCAATCTTGGAACCACTTCCAACACACATCGTCACTTCACCCTTAACTAGTCTCTGTTCATTCTGCAACTCTCGTTTCGAGTTACTACTCTTAGCAACTGAACTAGCATCAAATACTGAGGGGTTGCTATAAACACTAGTAAAGTACACATCAATAACATGTATATCAAATATACTTATGTTCACTTTGCCATCCTTCTTATCCGCCAATCACTTGGGGTAGTTCCGCTTCCAGTGACCAGTCCCTTTGCAGTAGAAGCACTTAGTCTCAAGCTTAGGACCAGACTTGGGCTTCTTCACATGAGCAGCAACTTTCTTGCTGTTTTTCTTGAAGTTCCCCTTTTTCCCTTTGCCCTTTTCTTGAAACTAGTGATCTTGTCAACCATCAAAACTTGATGCTCTTTCTTGATTTTTACCTTCATCAATTTCATCATCATGAAAAGCTCGGGATTCGTTTTCGTCATCCCTTGCATACTATAGTTCATCATGAAGTTCTACTAACTTAGTGATGGTGACTAGAGAATTCTGTCAATCACTATCTTTTCTGGAAGATTAACTCCCACTTGATTCAAGCGATTGTAGTACCCAGACAATCTGAGCACATGCTCACTAGTTGAGCGATTCTCCTCCATCTTTTAGCTATAGAACTTGTTGGAGACTTCATATCTCTCAACTCGGGTATTTTCTTGAAATATTAACTTCAACTCCTGGAACATCTCATATGGTCCATGACGTTCAAAACGTCTTTGAAGTCCCGATTCTAAGCCGTTAAGCATGATGCACTAAACTATCAAGTAGTCATCATATTTAGCTAGCAAACGTTCATAACGTCATCATCTGCTCCTGTAATAGGTCTGTCACCTGGCGGTGCATCAAGGACATAATTCCTCTATGCAGCAATGAGGATAAACCTCAGATCACGGATCCAATGCGCATCATTGCTACTAACATCTTTCAACACAATTTTCTCTAGGAACATATCAAAATAAACACAGGGAAGCAACAACGCGAGCTATTGATCTACAACATAATTTGCAAAATACTACCAGGACTAAGTTCATGATAAATTTAAGTTCAATTAATCATATTACTTAAGAACTCCCACTTAGATAGACATCCCTCTAATCCTCTAAGTGATCACGTGATCCAAATCAACTAAACCATGTCCGATCATCACGTGAGATGGATCAGTTTCATTGGTGAACATCACTATGTTGATCATATCTACTATATGAATCACGCTCGACCTTTTGGTCTCTGTGTTCCGAGGCCATATCTGTATATGCTTGGCTCGTCAAGTATAACCTGAGTATTCCGCGTGTGCAACTGTTTTGCACCCGTTGTATTTGAACGTAGAGCCTATCACACCCGATCATCACGTGGTGTCTCAGCACGAAGAACTTTCGCAACGGTGCATACTCAGGGAGAACACTTCTTGATAATTAGTGAGAGATCATCTTAAAATGCTACCGTCAAACTAAGCAAAAATAAGATGTATAAAAGATAAACATCATATGCAATCAAAATATGTGACATGATATGGCCATCATCATCTTGCTTCTTTGATCTCCATCTCCAAAGTACTGTCATGATCTATATCGTCACCGGCATGACACCATGATCTCCATCATCTTGATCTATATCAATGTGTCGCCACGTGGTCGTCTTGCCAACAATTGCTCTTGCAACTATTGCTATCGCATAGCGATAAAGTAAAGCAATTATTGGACGCTTGCATCTTATGTAATAGAGAGACAACCATAAGGATTTTGCCAGTTGCTAATACTTCAACAAAACATGATCATCTCATACAACAACTTATATCTCATCACGTCTTGACCATATCACATCACAACATGCCTTGCAAAAACAAGTTAGATGTCCTCTACTTTGTTGTTGCAAGTTTTACGTGGCTGCTACGGGCTTAAGCAAGAACCAATCTTACCTACACATCAAAACCACAACGATAGTTTGTCAAGTTGGTGCTGTTTTAACCTTGGCAAGGACCGGGCGTAGCCACACTCGGTTCAACTAAAGTTGGAGAAACTATCACCCGCAAGCCACCTATGTGCAAAGCACGTCGAGAGAACCGGTCTCGTGTAAGCGTACCCGTAATGTCGGTCCGGGCCGCTTCATCCAACAATACCGCCGAGCCAAAGTATGACATGCTGGTAAGCAGTATGACTTATATCGCCCACAACTCACTTGTGTTCTACTCGTGCATATAACATCAACACATAAAACCTAGGCTCTGATACCACTGTTGGGGAACGTAGTAATTTCAAAAAATTTCCTACGCACACGCAAGATCATGGTGATGCATAGCAACGAGAGGGGAGAGTGTTGTCTACGTACCCTCGTAGACCGAAGCGGAAGCGTTGACGCAACGTAGAGGAAGTAGTCGTACGTCTTCCCGGTCCAACCGATCCAAGCACCATTACTCCGGCACCTCCGAGTTCTTGGCACACGTTTAGCTCGATGACGCACCCCGGGCTCCGATCCAGCAAAGCTTCGGGGAGGAGTTTCGTCAGCACGACGGCGTGGTGATGATCTTGATGTTTAACCGTCGCAGGACTTCGCCTAAGCACCACTACAATATGATCGAGGTGTAATATCGTGGAGGGGGGCACCGCACACGGCTAAGGAACGATCACGAAGATCAACTTGTGTGTCTATGGGGAGCTCCCTGCCCCCGTATATAAAGGAGTGGAGGAGGGGAGGGCCGGCCCTCTCTATGGCGCGCCCTAGGGGAGTCCTACTCCCACTGGGAGTAGGATTCCCCCTTTTCCTAGTCCAACTAGGAGTCCTTCCATGTAGTAGGAGTAGGAGACAAGGAAGGGGAAGGGAGAAGGGAAGGAAGGAGGGGGCGCAGCCCCTCCCCCTAGTCCAATTCGGACTAGGCCTTGGGGGGGGGCGTGGCCTGCCTTAGGCAGCCCCTCTCTCTTTCCCGTATGGCCCAATAAGGCCCAATACTTCTCCCCCCGTATTCCCGTAACTCCCCGGTACTCCGAAAAATACCCGAATCACTCGGAACCTTTCCGATGTCCGAATATAGTCGTCCAATATATCGATCTTTACGTCTCAACCATTTTGAGACTCCTCGTCATGTCCCCGATCTCATCCGGGACTCTGAACTCCTTCGGTACATCAAAACTCATAAACTCATAATATAACTTTCATCGAAACCTTAAGCGTGCGGACCCTACGGTTCGAGAACAATGTAGACATGACCGAGACACGTCTCCGGTCAATAACCAATAGCGGGACCTGGATGCCCATATTGGCTCCTACATATTCTACGAAGATCTTTATCGGTCAGACCGCATAACAACATACGTTGTTCCCTTTGTCATCGGTATGTTACTTGCCCGAGATTCGATCGTCGGTATCCAATACCTAGTTCAATCTCGTTACCGGCAAGTCTCTTTACTCGTTCCATAATACATCATACCGCAACTAACTCATTAGTTGCAATGCTTGCAAGGCTTAAGTGATGTGCATTACCGAGAGGGCCCAGAGATACCTCTCCGACATTCGGAGTGACAAATCCTAATCTCGAAATACGCCAACCCAACATGTACCTTTGGAGACACCTGTAGAGCTCCTTTATAATCACCCAGTTACGTTGTGACATTTGGTAGCACACAAAGTGTTCCTCCGGCAAATGGGAGTTGCATAATCTCATAGTCATAGGAACATGTATAAGTCATGAAGAAAGCAATAGCAACATACTAAACGATCGGGTGCTAAGCTAATGGAATGGGTCATGTCAATCAGATCATTCAACTAATGATGTGATCCCGTTAATCAAATAACAACTCTTTGTCCATGGTTAGGAAACATAACCATCTTTGATTAACGAGCTAGTCAAGTAGAGGCATACTAGTGACACTCTGTTTGTCTATGTATTCACACATGTATTATGTTTCCGGTTAATACAATTCTAGCATGAATAATAAACATTTATCATGATATAAGGAAATAAATAATAACTTTATTATTGCCTCTAGGGCATATTTCCTTCACCCAGTACACTTGAAGAGGCTCTTGGTGACGAGAGATGGAGAAAAGCAATGCATGAAGAATACATGGCATTGCAAAGAAAGAAAACATGGCATTTGGTCCCCCCACAACAAGGCAAAAATATCATTGATTGCAAGTGGGTTTTTTGGATCAAAAGAAAGTCTGACGAAACTATTGATCGCTACAAGGCGAGACTTGTTGCAAAACGTTTCAAGCAACGGTATGGTATAGACTATGAGGACACTTTTAGTCCGGTTGTAAAAGCTACTACCATCCATCTAGTTTTGTCTATTGATGTTTCCAGAGGATGGAATCTTCAACAGCTAGATGTACAGAACGCGTTTTTGCATGGTGTTCTGGAAGAGTAAGTATACATGAAACAACCTCCTTGGTTTGAAAGCAAAAATGCATCCTCTCATGTATGCAAACTTGATAAAGCACTATATGGGCTTAAGCAAGCTCCAAGGGCATGGTATTCACGTCTCAGCAGAAAGATGCAAACACTTGGTTTTGTTCCTTCAAAATCTGACACCTCACTGTTTATTTATAACAAGTTAAATACATCCATATTTTTTCTCATATATGTTGATGATATTATTGTCACAAGCTCATCTGATGATGCAATAGCAGGATTGTTGAAGGATTTAAGTGCAGAGTTTGCTCTCAAGGACCTTGGAGATTTGCATTATCTTCTAGGGATTGAAGTGAAGAAACATAAGGATGAACTCCACCTTTCCAAAGAAAAATATGCAATTGATTTGGTAAGAAACGGTGGCTTACAAGGTTGTAAACCTACACCCACTCCTTTATCCAGTACAGAGAAACTATCTCTCACAGAAGGTACACTCTTGAGTCAAGATGACAGTACAAAATATAGAAGTCTAGTAGGTGCACTTCGGTATTTGACACTTACAAGACCTGCTATCTCTTTTGCTGTTAACAAAGTATGTCAATTCCTTCATGCACCCACTACAGTTCATTTGACTGCTGCCAAACGTATAGTCAGATATGTGAAAAATAATTTGGGCATTGGCTTGAACTTTAGTAGATCATCTTCTACTCTTGTTAGTGCTTTCTCAGATTCAGATTGGGCAGGATGTCTGGATGACAGATGCTCAACTGGTGGCTTTTTGAAGTGTTTTTTGGTCCTCATTTGATATCTTGGTGTGCCAGAAAACAAGCCACTATTTCCAGGTCAAGCATAGATGCAGAATACAAGGCACTGGCTAATGAAATAGCAGAAATCATATGGGTGTTGGGGAACGTAGTAATTTCAAAAAATAATCCTACGCACACGCAAGATCATGGTGATGCATAGCAACGAGAGGGGAGAGTGTTGTCTACGTACCCTCGTAGACCGTAAGCGGAAGCGTTATGACAACGCGGTTGATGTAGCCGCACGTCTTCACGATCGACCGATCCTAGTACCGAAAGTAAGACACCTCCGTGATCTGCACACGTTTGGCTCGGTGACGTCCCACAAACTCACGATCCAGCAGAGTGTCGAGGGAGAGCTTCGTCAGCACGACGGTGTGATGACGGTGATGATGATGTTACCGGAACAGGGCTTCGCCTAAGCACCGCTACGATATGACCAAGGTGGATTATGGTGGAGGGGGGCACCTCACATGGCTAAGAGATCAATGATCAACTTGTGTGTCTATGGGGTGTCCCCTGGCCACGTATATAAAGGATGGAGGGAGGAGGAGGCCGGCCCTCATAGGGCGCGCCCAAAGTGTGGAGTCCTACTAGGACTCCCTAGTCCTAGTAGGATTCCACCTCCCACATGGAATAGGAAAAAGCGAAGGGAGAAGGAGAAGGAAGGAAGGGGGCGCCCCCTTTCCCTAGTCCAATTCGGACCAGTCCATGGGGAAGGGGTGTGGCCACCCTTGAGGCCTTTCTCTCCTTTCCCGTATGGCCCATTAAGGCCCAATACGAATTCCCGTAACTCTCCGGTACTCCGAAAAATACCCGAATCATTCGGAACCTTTCCGATATCCGAATATAGCCTTCCAATATATCGATCTTTACGTCTCGACCATTTCGAGACTCCTCGTCATGTCCCCAATCTCATCCGGGACTCCGAACAAACTTCGGTCATCAAATCACATAACTCATAATACAAATCTTCACAGAATGTTAAGCATGCGGAGCCTACGGGTTCGAGAACTATGTAGACATGACTGAGACTCATCTCCGGTCAATAAACAATAGCGGAACCTGGATGCTCATATTGGTTCCTACATAGTCTATGAAGATCTTTATCGGTCAAACCACACAACAACATCGGTATGTTACTTGCCCGAGATTCGATCGTCGGTATCTCAATACCTAGTTCAATCTCATTACCGACAAGTCTGTTTACTTGTTCCGTAATGCGTCATCCCACAACTAACTCATTAGTCACAATGCTTGCAAGGCTTATAGTGATCTGCATTACCGAGAGGGCCCAGAGATACTTCTCCGATACTCAGAGTGACAAATCCTAATGTCGATCTATGCCAACTCAACAAACACTATTGGAGACACCTTTAGAGCACCTTTATAATCACCCAGTTACGTTGTGACGTTTGGTAGCACACAAAGTGTTCCTCCGGTATTCGGGAGTTGCATGATCTCATAGTCATAGGAACATGTATAAGTTATGGAGAAAGCAATAGCAACAAACTAAACGATCATTGATACGTCTCCGTCTTATCTACTTTTCCAAACACTTTTGGCCTTGTTTTGGACTCTAACTTGCATGATTTGAATGGAACTAACGCCGACTGACGCTGTTTTCAGCAGAATTGCCATGGTGTTATTTATGTGCAGAAACAAAAGTTCTCGGAATGACCTGAAACTCCACGGAGATTATTTTTGGAAACAATAAAAAATACTGGCAAAGAATCAAGGCCATGCGGCCCACACCCTATCCACGAGGGTGGGGGGCGCGCCCCTACCTCGTGGGCCCCTTGGAGCTCCGCCGACCTCAACCTTGACTCCATATATTTGTGTTCGGGGAGAGAAAAAAGGAGAAGGATTCATCACGTTTTACAATACGGAGCCGCCGCCAAGCCCTAAACTCTCTCAGGAGGGCTGATCTGGAGTCCATTCGGGGCTCCGGAGAGGGGAATCCGTCGCTGTCGTCATCATCAACCATCCTCCATCACCAATTTCATGATGCTCACCGCCGTGCGTGAGTAATTCCATCGTAGGCTTGCTGGACGGTGATGGGTTGGATGAGATTTATCATGTAATCGAGTTAGTTTTTGTTAGGGTTTGATCCCTAGTATCCACTATGTTCTGAGATTGATGTTGGTATGACTTTGCTATGCTTAATGCTTGTCACTAGGGCCCGAGTGCCATGATTTCAGATCTGAACCTATTATGTTTTCATGAACATATGTGAGTTCTTGATCCTATCTTGCAAGTCTATAGTCACCTACTATGTGTTATGATCCGGCAACCCCGAAGTGACAATAATCGGGACCACTCCCAGTGATGACCGTAGTTTCAGGAGTTCATGTATTCACTATGTGTTAATGCTTTGGTCCGATACTCTATTAAAAGGAGGCCTTAATATCCCTTAGTTTCCACTAGGACCCCGCTGCCACGGGAGGGTAGGACAAAAGATGTCATGCAAGTTCTTTTCCATAAGCACGTATGACTATATTCGGAATACATGCCTACATTACATTGATGAATTGGAGCTAGTTCTGTGTCACCCTAGGTTATGACTGTTACATGATGAACCGCATCCAGCATAATTCTCCATCACTGATCCATTGCCTACGAGCTTTCCATATATTGATCTTCGCTTATATACTTTTCCGTTGTTATTGTTATCATCACTACAAAATACTAAAAATATTACTTTTGCTATTGTTACCTTTTGCTATCATTACCACTACTATCATATTACTTTGCTACTAAACACTTTGCTGCAGATATTAAGTTTCCAGGTGTGGTTGACTTGACAACTCAGCTACTAATACTTGAGAATATTCTTTGGCTCCCCTTGTGTCAAATCAATAAATTTGGGTTGAATACTCTACCCTCGAAAACTGTTGCGATCCCCTATACTTGTGGGTTATCAAGACTATTTTCTGGCGTCATTGCCGGGGAGCATAGCTCTACTCTTTGAGTCACTTGGGATTTATATCTGCTTATCATTATGAAGAACTTGAAAGATCCAAGAACCAAGATTTATCCCTCAACTACGAGGGGAGGTAAGGAACTGTCATCTAGCTCTGCACTTGATTCACCTTCTGTTTTGAGTAAGCTTGCGACACCTAGACCTGCTTCTGCTATTAATTCTGATATGTCGCATATTATTGATGATGCCACTTCTGCTATGCATGATACTTATGATAAAACTACTTCTATGCTTGATACTACTATGCCACTTGATGAATTTCTTGATGAACAACTTACTAGGGCTAGAGAGAATGAAATTATTGAAACTGATAATATTGATGAAAGTGATGATGAAGGCTCTCCTAATAAATATGAATTACCTGTTGTGCCTGAGGGCTATGTTATGGATGAAGAAACTAAAAGAGACTTTCTTACTTGCAATGATAGAAGTGATCTTAAGAAATTATTAGCTAAGCTTAAACAAAAACTCTGAATGCTAGAATGAAATATGATCCTGCTTATGCTACTTCACCTATCTTTTTTACTGATAAGGATTATGAATTCTCTATTGATCCTGATATAATTACTTTTGTTGAATCTCATCCTTTTTATGGTTATGAATCTGAAACTGTTGTGGCACATCTTACTAAATTAAATGATATAGCCACCCTATTCACTAATGATGAGAGAACTCGTTACTTTTATATTCTTAAAATATTTCCGTTCTCATTAAGGGTGATGCTAATATATGGTTTAATTCTCTTGATCCTGGTTGTGTGCGTAGTCCCCAGGATATGATTTATTACTTCTCTGCTAAATATTTCCCTGCTCATAAGAAACAAGCTGCCTTAAGGGATATATATAATTTTGTGCAAATTGAAGAAGAGAGTCTCCCACAAGCTTGGGGGAGGCTTCTCCAATTACTTAATGCCTTGCCTGATCACCCTCTTAATAAAAATGAAATACTTGATATCTTTTATAATGGACTAACCGATGCTTCCAGAGATTACCTGGATAGTTGTGCTGGTTCTGTTTTCAGGGAAAGAACACCAGATGAAGGTGAAATTATATTGAATAATATGTTGACAAATGAAAATAATTGGACACTTCCTGAGCCAGCCCCTGAGCCAACTCCTGAGCCTATTCCTAAACCAACTCAGAAGAAAAGAGCTGTTCTATTTCTCAGTCCTAAAGATATGAAAGAGGCAAAGAAATCTATGAAAGAAAAGGGTATTAAAACTGAAGATGTTAAGAATTTACCTCCTATTGAAGAAATACATGGTCTTAATTTACCGCCCATTGAAGAAATATATGGTTTTAATCCATCACCTATTGAGGAAACACATGGTCTTGATAACCCGACACAGGTAGTAAAGGGGCTGTTATTGATTGCAACAAAGGCAATGTCACTTTTCATGTTAATGGTAATGAGCATACGGTACACTTTTCGAGGAAACAATCTCAAGTGCACAGTATCAATTCTATTGGAAAAACTCCATCAATTATTTTTGGAGGTTTTGAATTTCCTCTTCCTACTGTCAAGAAGAAATATGATATTCTTATTATTGGGGATGTGCATATCCCCGTTGAGGTAACATAGTGTCATTCGAAATTTCTCCGGTTTCATGTTACTCGAAATGAGTTTGTTAACAAGACTTGATCAACCTTGTTAATGGATTCCTTTTGATGAGCATGAGATGGATGAAGTTAGAAAGCACAACCTTCTGTACCCTCTTTTTACTTTCTGTTATTTATATTAAGTAAAGCAACAATAGTAATTTCTGTCTGTTTTCTGATTATCCGTGCAATATAAAAATGCCCCGAAAATAAAAGTTCTCCAAATGCCCTGAAATTTAAATATGATTTTTTATGGAATATTTGAGAATATCTGGCACTGAGAACACAGCAGGGGAGCAAGCACCTGGCCACAAGGGTCCACGGCGCGCCCACCCCCTGGGCGCGCCCCCTGTCTCGTGGGCCCACGGTGGCTCCCCTCCACTTATTCCTGCACCCACACACTTCTTCTTCCTCCCAAAAAATCACCATCCAGCTCAAGCACAAGTTCTAGCTCATTTTGCTGCGATTTTCGATCTCCTTGCTCAAAGCACCTCTCAAAAAACTGCTTTGGGGGATTGTTCCTTGGTATGTGACTCCTCCATTGGTCCAATTAGTTTTTGTTCTAGTACTTTATTCATTGCAAATTTGTGCTGCCTAGGTGACCATGTTCTTGAGCTTGCATGTCAAACTTATATGGTTCCAAGTAGTTCTAATGCATGATATAGGCTCTAGGCACTTGTAGGAGTAGTTGCTATCAATTTTGTTGAGCTTGGTTCACTTTTATTTGAAGTTACTAAAAATTTCAGAAATTTTTTAGAAGAAGAAATATGTTTAGGAAAATGTACCAAGGTGGTTCTTCAAGGAAGCAAGGACCCAGGCTTGCAATGCGTGATGCTGATGATGAGCCACCAAGGGAAGCTCCAGTGCGACCTTGTGAATGGCCTTCAGAGGACTTCATGGATCGGGCAGGAATTAAGGAAGAATTTAACGCATATTTGCGTAACGCTGATCTTGTGAGCTTTGAGGCAGAAAAGTGCCGTCAGTACCACTATCTCACTAGTTCCTTTGTGAGGAGGTTTGAATTTTCATCTTCACGCAATTCTCAAACTGTCCTGTTTGATCTTTATGAAAATTCTTATACTATGGACTTAGAGGATTTTACCACTGCTTGCAAACTTCCACAATGGGGTAGTACTAGTGAACCTCGCAAATCTGAGTTTAGAGATTTTCTTGCTAGTATAACTGTGGGGGAATCTAGAGATATAGCACAAGCTACCATAGGGAGCATTCATTTTCCTGCTATACATTATTTCGCTCTCTTCATAGGTAGGTGCATAAATGGTAAAGATGAAGCATGTCATATGTGTGTCCCTGACCTCAGTATTCTTAGGAGTGCTGTGTTATGAGATAAATATTATAACTTGGGAGCCATTGTTGCACGTAGGTTGCATCATAATAGATTTAATGGAGATTTCTTTCGTGGAATTTATGCAACCCGTATAGCTAATTTTCTTGGTATAACCATATGTGAGGATGATATTGAGTTGCCTCCTGCTTATTTGGGTTATGAGGCTATGGTTCGTCATCATTTTGTTGAGAGGAACGATCAGTTCCTCCAGTATCAACTAATCTTTGATAGATGACGCACCTATCACGTCGCTCTCCCTGCTTCTACTTTCTTTGACTTTCAGGCAAAAGGGAGATATTTTATAACTAGAGAGGAGGCGGAAGAGTATAAGAGGGGGGCTAAGATAGCTCGCCTCCAAGCTTCAGCCCATGATGCAATGACTGCTGCAACTCAGTACGACCCCAACTACAACTTTGGATATCCGCCAGGCCATCCGTCGCATTAGACCAACTTAAGCCAAAAGCCTAAGCTTGGGGGAGTACGTATTTCCCACCGACATTACATTCATGTTCACACACTCATTGCTAGTTGTCGGTGCTCATACTTTTTCATTGTATCATCCATGCTAGTTTATTTCCTTTTTATGCTTTCTTCTTGTGTGTTTAATAAACCTTAAGAAAAACCAAAAAAAATTAGTTGTAGCTTTTAATTAGTTTACTTTCCATGCTTGTAGTAGTAATTAAAAAGAAAACCCAAAAATATTTCTTGTTCTTCTTTTGCTTGTTGGGAGCTTTCCCGTGTAATAGTTTTATTTCTTTTCTTTTCTTTGGGGGTCGATAGGAGAAGACCATAATTAAATTGTTGAAGTGACTCCTATATGCATTATTGTTGATTTAACCAAGAGTCCATATTGCCTTGTCTTCTCCTGTTTATTGAATGCTTGCAGATTCCAGCTTAGTCCAATGCACGTGCACTGTTATTATTATTCACATCATTCGGTCGTGCAAGTGAAAGGCAATTATGACGATATATGATGGACTGATTGAGATGGGAGAAGCTGGTATGAACTCGACCTCTCTTGTTTTTGTAAATATGATTAGTTCATCGTTCCTGAATCAGCCTATTATGAATAAACATGTTTGCAATGACAATTAGAGATTATAGTTGCTTATGCCATGCTTAATTAGCTAGGAGCTCATAATGGTTTACCTTGCTTGACAACCTGCTATTAAAATGGTTGTGATGTGGTATGATATGATGGTATCCTCTTTTGAACGATTCGAGTGGCTTGACTTGGCACATGTTCATGCATGTAGTTGAAACAAAATCAACATAGCCTCTACGATATTTATGTTCATGGTGCATTATATCCTACTCATGCTTGCATTCGGTGTTGATTAATTTTAATGCATGTTCATGAATGTTGTCGTTCTCTAGCTGGTCGCTTCCCAGTCTTTTTACAGCCTTCACCTGTACTAAGCGGGAATACTGCTTGTGCATCCAATCCCATAAACCCCGAAGTTGTTCCATATGAGTCCACCATACCTACCTATATACGGTATCTACCTGCCGTTCCAAGTAAATTTGTATGTGCCAAACTCTAAACCTTCAAATAAACATTCGGTTTTGTATGCTCGAATAGCTCATGTATCAACTAGGGCTGTCCGTATCTTCCATGCTAGGCGGGTTATTCTCAAGAGGAGTGGACTCCGCTCCTCACTCACGAGAAAATGGCTGGTCACCAGGATGCCCAGTCCCATGCTTTATGCAAATCAAATCAAAATAATTGCAAACAAAACTCCCCCAGGACTGTTGTTAGTTGGAGGCACTCGTTGTTTCGAGCAAGCCATGGATTGATGCTTGTTGGTGGAGGGGGAGTATGAACTTTACCATTCTGTTTGGGAACCGCCTATAATGTGTGTAGCATGGAAGATATCGCCATCTCTTGGTTGTTATGTTGACAATGAAACTATACCGCTCAAAATATTATTCACCTCTATTTCAAAATCGAGCTCTGGCACCTCTACAAATCCCTGCTTCCCTCTGTGAAGGGCCTATCTATTTACTTTTATGTTGAGTCATCAGCCTCTTATTAAAAAGCACAAGTTGGAGAGCACCGCTGTCATTTGCATTCATTACTGTTAGTTTACATTCAGTATGACTTGACTGGATCTCTTTACCATGAATTACAATGTCTAGTCAGTCCTTGATCTTTAAAGGTGCTCTGCATTTATGTTTTGCGGTCTCAGAAAGGGCTAGCGAGATACCATCTTGTTATATCATATTATGATTGTTTTGAGAAAGTGTTGTCATCCGAGATTTATTATTATTGCTCGCTAGTTGATTATGCCATTGATATGAGTAAACATAAGACCTAAATGTTTGCTGAAAACATAAGGCCTAAAGGAGAAGGATTCATCATGTTTTATGATACGGAGCCGCCACCAAGCCCTAAACTCTCTCAGGAGGGCTGATCTGGAGTCTATTCGGGCTCTGGAGAGGGGAATCCGTCGCCGTCGTCATCTTCAACCATCCTCCATCACCAATTTCATGATGCTCACCGCTGTGTGTGAGTAATTCCATCGTAGGCTTGCTGGACGTTGATGGTTGGATGAGATTTATCATGACATCGAGTTAGTTTTGTTAGGGTTTGATCCCTATTATCCACTATGTTCTGAGATTGATGTTGCTATGACTTTGCTATGCTTAATGCTTGTCACTAGGACCTGAGTGCCATGAATTCAGATCTGAACCTATTATGTTTTCATGAATATTTGTGAGTTCTTGATCCTATCTTGCAAGTCTATAGTCACCTACTATGTGTTATGATCCGGCAACCCCGAAGTGACAATAATCGGGACCACTCCCGGTGATGACCGTAGTTTGAGGAGTTCATGTATTCACTATGTGTTAATGCTTTGGTCCGGTACTCTATTAAAAGGAGGCCTTAATATCCCTTAGTTTCCACTAGGACCCCGCTGCCACGGGAGGGTAGGACAAAAGATGTCATGCAAGTTCTTTTCCATAAGCACGTATGACTATATTCGGAATACATGCCTACATTACATTGATGAATTGGAGCTAGTTCTGTGTCACCCTAGGTTATGACTGTTACATGATGAACCGCATCCGGCATAATTCTCCATCACTGATCCATTGCCTACGAGCTTTCCATATATTGATCTTCGCTTATTTACTTTTTCGTTCTTATTATTATCATCACGAAAAAATACCAAAAATATTACTTTTGCTATCGTTACCTTTTGCTATCGTTACCACTACTATCATATTACTTTGCTACTAAACACTTTGCTGCAGATATTAAGTTTCCAGGAGTGGTTGAATTGACAACTCAGCTACTAATACTTGAGAATATTATTTGGCTCCCCTTGTGTCGAATCAATAAATTTGGGTTGAATACTCTACTCTCGAAAACTATTGCGATCCCCTATACTTGTGGGTTATCAATCATCGTGTTAAGCTAACGGATGGGTCAAGTCAATCACATCATTCTCTAATGATGCGATCCCGTTAATCAAATGACAACTCATGTCTATGGTTAGGAAACATAACCACATTGATTCAACGAGCTAGTCAAGTAGAGGCAAACTAGTGACACTCTGTTTTCTATGTATTCACACATGTACTAAGTTTCCATTTAATACAATTCTAGCATGAATAATAAACATTTATCATGATATAAGGAAATATAAATAACAACTTTATTATTGCCTCTAGGGCATATTTCCTTCAGTCTCCCATTTGCACTAGAGTCAATAATCTAGTTCACATTGCCATGTGATTTAATACCAATAGTTCACATCACCATGTGATTAGTTCACATCGTCATGTGACTAATACCCATAGGGTTTTACTAGAGTCAATAATCTAGTTCACATCGCTATGTGATTAACATCCAAAGAGTACTAAGGCGTGATCATGTTTTGCTTGTGAGAGAAGCTTAGTCAATGGGTCTGTCATATTGAGAGCCGTATGTATTTTGAAAATTTCTATTTGAACAAATGCTCTGCACGGAGCTACTCTAGCTAATTGCTCCCACTTTCAATATGTATCCAGATTGAGACTTAGAGTCATCTGGATCAGTGTCAAAACTTGCATCGATGTAACCCTTTAAGACGAACCTTTTTTTTCACCTCCATAATTGAGAAACATATCCTTATTCCACTAAGGATAATTTTGACCGCTGTACAGTGATATACTCCTAGATCACTATTGTACTCCCTTGCCAAACTCAGTGTAGGTTATACAATAGATCTGGTACACAACATGGCATACTTTATAGAACCTATGGCTGAGGCATAGGGAATGACTTTCATTCTCTTTCTATCTTCTACCGTGGTCGGGCTTTGAGTCTTACTCAACTTCACACCTTGCAACATAGACAAGAACTCTTTCTTTGACTGTTCCATTTTGAACTACCTCAAAAACTTGTCAAGGTATGTACTCATTGAAAAATATATCAAGCGTTTTGATCTATCTCTATAGATATTGATGCTCAATATGTAAGTAGCTTCACCAAGGTCTTTCTTTGAAAAAAAACTCCTTTCAAACGCTCCTTTATGCTTTCCAGAAAATTCTACATTATTTCCGATCAACAATATGTCATTCACATATACTTATTAGAAATGTTATAGTGCTCCCACTCACTTTCTTGTAAATACAGGCTTCAATGCAAGTCTGTATAAAACCATATGCTTTGATCACACTATCAAAGCGTATATTCCAACTCCGAGAGGCTTGCACCAGTCCATAAATGGATCGCTGGAGCTTGCACACTTTGTTAGCACCTTTTGGATCGACAAAACCTTCTGGTTGCATCATATACAACTCTTCTTTAAGATATCCATTAAGGAATGCACTTTTGACATCCATTTGCCAAATTTCATAATCATAAAATGTGCTAACATGATTCGGACGGACTTAAGCATCGCTACGGGTGAGAAGGTCTCATCGTATTCAACTCCTTGAACTTGTCGAAAACGTTTTGCAACAAGTCGAGCTTTGTAGACAGTAACATTAGCGTCAGTGTCAGTCTTCTTCTTGAAGATCCATTTGTTCTCTATGGCCTGCCGATCATCGGGAAAGTCAACCAAAGTCCATACTTTGTTCTCATACATGGGTCCCATCTCAGATTTCATGGCCTCAAGCCATTTTGTGGAATCTGGGCTCATCATCGCTTCCTCATAGTTCGTAGGTTCGTCATGGTCAAGTAACATGACTTCCAGAACAAGATTATCGTACCACTCTAGTGCGGATCTTACTCTGGTTGACCTACGAGTCGGTAGTAACTTGATCAGAAGTTTCATGATCATCATCATTATCTTACTCACCAACTGGTGTAGGAATCACTGGAACTGATTTTAGTGATGAACTACTTTCCAATAAGGGATAAGGTACAATTACCTCGTCAATTTCTATTTTCCTCCAACTCACTTCTTTCAAGAGAAACTCCTTCTCTAGAAAGGATCCATTCTTAGCAACGAATATCTTGCCTTCGCATCTGTGATAGAAGGTGTACCCAACAGTCTCCTTTGGGTATCCTATGAAGACCCATTTCTCCGATTTGGGTTCGAGCTTATCAGGTTGAAACTTTTCCACATAAGCATCGCAGCCCCAAACTTTAAGAAACGACGGCTTAGGTTTCTTGCTAAACCACAGTTCACATGGTGTCATCTCAACGGATTTAGATGGTGCCCTATTTAACGTGAATGCAGTTGTCTCTAATGCATAACCCCAAAATGATAGTGATAAATCGGTAAGAGACATCATAGATCGCACCATATCTAATAAAGTACGGTTATGACGTTCAGACACACCATTACGTTGTGGTGTTCCAGGTGGCGTGAGTTGCAAAACTATTCCGCATTGTTTCAAATGAAGACCAAACTCGTAACTCAAATATTCTCCTCCACGATCAGATCGCAGAAACTTTATTTTCTTGTTACGATGATTTTCCACTTCACTCTGAAATTCTTTGAACTTTTCAAATGTTTCAGACTTATGTTTCATAAAGTAGATATACCCATATCTGCTCAAATCATCCGTGAAGGTCATAAAATAACGATACCCGCTGCAAGCATCAACACTCATCGGATTGCATACATCAATATGTATTATTTCCATTAAGTCAGTTGCTTGTTCCATTGTTTCAGAGAACGGAGTTTTAGTCATCTTGCCCAAGAGGCATGGTTCGCAAGCATCAAATGATTCATAATCAAGTGATTCCAAAAGCCCATCAGCATGGAGTTTCTTCATGCGCTTTACACCAATATGACCTAAACGTCAGTGCCACATATAAGTTGCACTATCATTATTGACTTTGCATCTTTTGGCTTCAATATTATGAATATGTGTATCACTACGATTGAGATTCAATAAACCATTCACCTTGGGTGTATGACCTCAGAATGTTTTCTTCATGTAAACAGAATAACAATTATTCTTTGTATTAAATGAATAACCGTATTGCAATAAACATGATCCAAACATATTATGCTCAACGCAAACACTATAACATTTATTTTAGGTTCAACACTAATCCCGAAGGTAAAGGGAGTGTGCGATGGTGATCTTATCAACCTTGGAATCACTTCCAACTCACATCATCACCTCACCCTTAACTAGTCTTTGTTTATTTTGCAACTCCCGTTTTGAGTTAATACTCTTAGCAACTGAACCAGTATCAAATACTGAGGGGTTGCTATAAACACTAGTAAAGTACACATCAATAACATGTATATCAAATACACTTTTGTTCACTTTTCCATCCTTCTTATCCGCCAAGTATCTAGGGCATTTCCACTTCCAGTGACCATTTCCTTTGCAGTAGAAGCACTCAGTTCCAGGCTTGGGTCTAGCTTTGGGCTTGTTCATGGGAGCAGCAACTTGCTTGCTATTCTTCTTTGAAGTTCCTCTTTCTTTCCCTCTGCCCTTTTCTTGAAACTAGTGGTCTTGTTAACCATCAACACTTGATGCTATTTCTTGATTTCTACCTTTGCCGATTTCAGCATCGCGAAGAGCTTGGGAATTACTTTCGTCATCCCTTGCATATTATAGTTCATCACTAAGTTCTAGTAACTTGATGATAGTGACTAGAGAACTTTGTCGATTACTATCTTATCTGGAAGATTAACTCCCACTTTATTCAAGCAATTTTAGTACCCAGACAATTTGAGCACATGCTCACTGGTTGAACCATTCTCCTCCATCTTGTAGGCGAAGTACTGTCAGAGGTCTCGTACCTCTCAACACGGGCATGAGTATGAAATACCAATTTCAACTCTTAGAACATCTTATATGCTCTGTGGCGTTCAAAAACATTTTTGAAGTCCCGGTTCTAAGACGTAAAGCATGGTGCACTAAACTATTAAGTAGTCATCATACCGAGCTTTGTCAAACGTTCATAATGTTTGCATTTGCTCCTGTAATAGTTATGTCACCTAGCGGTGCATCAAGGACACAATTCTTCTATGCAGCAACGAGGATAATCCTTAGATCACGTATCCAATCCACATCATTGCTACTATCATATTTCAACATAGTTTTCTCTAGGAACATATCATAAATAAAACGGGGAAGCTATACGCGAGCAATTGATCTACAACATAGATATGCAAATACTATCAGGACTAAGTTCATGATAAATTAAAGTTCAATTAATCATATTACTTAAGAACTCCCACTTAGATAGACATCCCACTAATCATCTAAGTGATCACGTGATCCATATCAACTAAACCATGTCCGATCATCACGTGAGATGGAGTAGTCTTCCATGGTTCACATCTCTATGTTGATCATATCTACTATATGATTCACGTTCGACCTTTCGGTCTTCAGTGTTTCGAGGCCATATCTGCATATGCTAGGCTCGTCAAGTTTAACTTGAGTACTCTGCATCTGCAAAACTGGCTTGCACCCGTTGTATGTGAACGTAGAGCTTATCACACCCAATCATCACGTGGTGTCTCAGCACAAAGAACCGTCGCAACCGTGCATACTCAGGGAGAACACTTATACCTTGAAATTTTAGTAAGGGATCATCTCATAATGCCACCATCGTTACTAAGAAAAATAAGATGCATAAAAGATAAACATCACATGCAATCAAAATATGTGGCATGATATGGCCATCATTATCTTGTGCCTTTGATCTCCATCTCCAAAGTACCGTCATGATCTCCATCGTCAGCGACATGACACCATGATCTCTATCATGTTGATCTCTCTCAATGTGTCGTCACATGGTCGTCTCACCAACTATTGCTTTTGCAACTATTGCTATCGCATAGCGATAAAGTAAAGCAATTATATGGAGCTTGCCTCTTATGCAATAAAGAGACAACCATAAGGCTTCTGCCAGTTGCCGATAACTTTAACAAAACATGATCATCTCATACAAAAATTTATATATCATCACATCTTGACCATATCACATCACAGCAAGCCCTGCAAAAACAAGTTAGACGTCCTCTACTTTGTTGTTGCAAGTTTTACGTGGCTGCTACGGGTTGAGCAAGAACCGTTCTTACCTACGCATCAAAAACCACAACGCAATATAGTGATTGCTTTTTGATCTTCAGAAAGAACCCTATTCATTGAGTCCGATTCAACTAAAGTTGGCAAAACTGACACCCACCAGCCACCTGTGTGTGAAGCACGTTGGTAGAACTAGTCTCGCGTAAGCGTACGCGTAATGTCGGTCTGAGCCGCTTCATCCAACAATACCGCTGAATCAAGAATCAACTAGTGACGGCAAGCAATATGTATATACCCACGGCCACAACTCCTTTGTGTTCTACTCGTGCATATAACATCTACGCATAGACCTGGCTCTCATACCACTGTTGGGGAACGTAGTAATTTCAAAAAAAAATTCTACGCACACGCAAGATCATGGTGATGCATAGCAACGAGAGGGGAGAATGTTGTCTACGTACCCTTGTAGACCGTAAGAGGAAGCATTATGAGAACGCGGTTGATGTAGTCGTACGTCTTCATGGTCGACCGATCCTAGTACCGAAAGTACGGCACCTCCGCGATCTGCACACGTTCAGCTCGGTGATGTCCCACGAATTCATGATCCAGTAGAGTGTTGAGGGAGAGCTTCATCAGCACGACGGCGTGATGACGGTGATGATGATGCTACCAGAATAGGGCTTCGCCTAAGTACCGCTACGATATGACCGAGGTGGATTATGGTGGAGGGGGGCACCATACACGGCTAAGAGATCAATGATCAACTTGTGTGTCTATGGGGTGCCCCCTGGCCACGTATATACAGGATGGAGGGAGTAGGAGGCCGACCCTCATAGGGCGCGCCCAAAGTGTGGAGTCCTACTAGGACTCCCTAGTCTTAGTAGGATTCCACCTCCCACATGGAATAGGAAAAAGGGAAGGGAAAAGGAAAAGGAAGGAAGGGGGCGCCCCCTTTCCCTAGTCCAATTCGGACCAGTCCATGAGGAAGGGGCACGGCCACCCTTGAGGCCTTTCTCTCCTTTCCCGTATGGCCCATTAAGGCCCAATACGAATTCCCGTAACTCTCCGGTACTCCGAAAAATACCCGAATCACTCGGAACCTTTTCGATATCCGAATATAGCCTTCCAACATATCGATCTTTACGTCTCTACCATTTCAAGACTCCTCGTCATGTCCCCGATCTCATCCGGGACTCCGAACAAACTTCAGTCATCAAATCACATAACTCATAATACAAATCGTCACAGAATGTTAAGCGTGCGTACCCTACGGGTTCGAGAACTGTGTAGACATGACCGAGACTCATCTCTGGTCAATAACCAATAGCGGAACCTAGATGCTCATATTGGTTCTTACATATTCTACGAAGATCTTTATCGGTCAATCCACATAACAACATACGTTGTTCCCTTTGTCATCGGTATGTTACTTGCCCGAGATTCGATCGTCGGTATATCAATACCTAGTTCAATCTCGTTACCAGCAAGTCTCTTTACTCGTTCCATAATGCATCATTCCGCAACTAACTCATTAGTCACAATGCTTGCAAGGCTTATAGTGATGTGCATTACCAAGAGGGCCCAGAGATACCTCTCCGATACTCGGAGTGACAAATCCTAATCTCGATCTATGCCAACTCAACAAACACCATTGGAGACACCTCTAGAGCACCTTTATAATCACCCAGTTACATTGTGACATTTGGTAGCACACAAAGTGTTCCTCCGGTATTCGGGAGTTGCATGATCTCAAGTCATAGGACCATGTATAAGTTATGGAGAAAGCACCAGCAACAAACTAAATGATCATCGTGATAAGCTAACGGATGGGTCAAGTCAATCACATCATTCTATAATGATGTGATCCCTTTAATCAAATGACAACTCATGTCCATGGTTAGGAAATATAACCGTCATTGATTCAACGAGCTAGTCAAGTAGAGGCAAACTAGTGGCACTCTGTTTGTCTATGTATTCACACATATACTAAGTTTCCGGTGTTGGGGAACGTAGTAGAAATTCAAAATTTTCCTACGTGTCACCAAGATCTATCCATGGAGAAACCAGAAACGAGGGGAAGGAGAGTGCATCTACATACCCTTGTAGATCGCTATGCAGAAGCGTTCAAGAGAACGGGTTGAAGGAGTCGTACTCGTCGTGATCCAAATCACCGGAGATCCTAGTGCCGAACGGACGGCACCTCCGCGTTCAACACACGTACAGCCCGGTGTCGTCTCCCATGCCTTGATCCAGCAAGGAGAGAGGGAGAGGTTGAGGAAGACTCCATCCAGCAGCAGCACAACAGCGTGGTGGTGGTGGAGGAGCGTGGTGATCCAGCAGGGCTTCGCCAAGCACTACGAGATATGAGGAAAAGAGAGGTAGGGCTGCACCAACAGGGATAGATCGAATCAAGTTGGGCAGCCCCTAGGCCTCAAGTATATATAGGGGAAGGGGAGGAGGGTGCGCCCCCTCTAGGGTTCCCACCCCTAGGGGGGCGGCAGCCCTAGATGGGAAAAGGGGGGGCGGCCAAGAGGGGGAGAGGGGGGCGCCCCCTAGGGTGGGCCTTAGGCCCATCTGAGCCTAGGGTTTCCCCTTTCTCCTCCTAGCTGCGCCTTGGGCCTTGTGGGAGGCGCACCAGCCCACTCAGGGGCTGGTACCTTACCACTCTTAGCCCATGCAAGCCTCCGGGGCTGGTGGCCCCACTTGGTGGACCCCCGGGACCCTCCCGGTGGTCCCGGTACGTTACCGATAAAACCCGAAACTTTTCCGGTGACCAAAACAGGACTTCCCATATATAAATCTTTACCTCCGAACCATTCCGGAACTCCTCGTGACGTACAGGATCTCATCCGGGACTCCGAACAACATTCAGTAACCACATACAAACTTCCTTTATAACCCTAGCGTCATCGAACCTTAAGTGTGTAGACCCTACAGGTTCGGGAACCATGCAGACATGACCGAGACGTTCTCCGGTCAATAACCAACAGCGGGATCTGGATACCCATGTTGGCTCCCACATGCTCCACGATGATCTCATCAGATGAACCACGATGTCAAGGATTTAATCAATCCCGTATGCAATTCCCTTTGTCCATCGGTACGATACTTGCCCGAGATTCGATCGTCGGTATCCCGATACCTTGTTCAATCTCGTTACTGGCAAGTCTCTTTTACTCGTTCCGTAACACATCATCCCGTGATCAACTCCTTGATCACATTGTGCACATTATGATGATGTCCTACCGAGTGGGCCCAGCGATACCTCTCCGTCACACGGAGTGACAAATCCCAGTCTCGATTCGTGCCAACCCAACAGATACTTTCGGAGATACCTGTAGTGTACCTTTATAGCCACCCAGTTACGTTGTGACATTTGGCACACCCAAAGTATTCCTACGGTATCCGGGAGTTGCACAATCTCATGGTCTAAGGAAATGATACTTGACATTAGAAAAAGCTTTAGCATACGAACTACACGATCTTTGTGCTAGGCTTAGGATTGGGTCTTGTCCATCACATCATTCTCCTGATGATGTGATCCCGTTATCAACGACATCCAATGTCCATGGTCAGGAAACCGTAACCATCTATTGATCAACGAGCTAGTCAACTAGAGGCTTACTAGGGACATGGTGTTGTCTATGTATCCACTGAGTTTCCTATCAATACAATTCTAGCATGGATAATAAACGATTATCATGAACAAGGAAATATAATAATAACCAATTTATTATTGCCTCTAGGGCATATTTCCAACAGTCTCCCACTTGCACTAGAGTCAATAATCCAGTTCACATTGATATGTGATTAACACTCAAGGTCACATCCCCATGTGACTAACACCCAAAGAGTTCTGGGTTTGATCATGTTATGCTTGTGAGAGAGGTTATAGTCAACGGGTCTGCAACATTCAGATCCGTATGTACTTCGCAAATTTCTATGTCATCTTGTAGATGCAACTACTACGCTACATTTGGAGCCACTTCAAATAACTGTTCTACTTGGAGCTATTCTAAATTGTTGCTCCATTATACGTATCCGGTATCTCTACTCAGAGCTATCCGGATAGGTGTTAAGCTTGCATCGACGTAACCCTTTACGACGAACTCTTTTACCACCTCCATAATCGAGAAAATTCCTTAGTCCACTAGTTATTAAGGATAACTTTGACCGTTGTCCTGTGATCCATTCTTCGATCATTCTTGTACCCCTTGACTGATTCATGGCGAGGCACACTTCAGGTGCGGTACACAGCATAGCATACCGTATAGAGCCTATGAAAAAAGCATAGGGGACGACCTTCGTCCTTCCTCTTTCTTCTGCCGTGGTCAAGCTTTAAGTCTTAACTTCATACCTTACAACTCAGGCAAGAACTCCTTCTTTGACTGATCCATCTTGAACACCTTCAAGATCATGTCAAGGTATGTGCTCATTTGAAAGTACCATTTAGCGTTTTTGATCTATCCTCATAGATCTTGATGCTCAATGTTCAAGTAGCCTAATCCAGGTTTTCTATTGAAAAACACTTTTCAAATAACCCTATATGCTTTCCAGAAATTCTACGTCGTTTCTGATCAACAATATGTCAACAACATATACTCATCAGAAATTCTATAGTGCTCCCAGTCACTTCTTTGGAAATACAAGTTTCTCATAAACTTTGTATACACCCAAAATCTTTGATCATCTCATCAAAGCATACATTCCAACTCTGAGATGCTTACTCCAGTCCTTAGAAGGATTGCTGGAGCTTTGCATACTTATTAGCATCTTTCAGGATTGACAAAACCTTCCGTTTGTATCACATACAACCTTTCCTCAAGAAAATCGTCGAGGAAACAATGTTTTGACATCCTATCTGCAAGATTTCATAAATAATGCAGTAATCGCTAATATAATTCCAACAGACTCTTAGCATCGCTACGAGTGAGAAAGTCTCATCGTAGTCAACTCCTTGAACTTGTCGGGAAACTTCTTAACGACAAGTCGAGCTTTCTTAATGGTGACATTTACCATCATTGTCCGTCTTCCTTTTAAAATCCATTTGTACTCAACAGCCTTACGACCATCGAGCCGTTTCGCCAAAGTCTACACTTTGTTTTCATACATGGATCCTCTCTCGGATTTTATGGCCTCGAGCCATTTATCGGAATCCGGGCCCACCATCGCTTCTCCATGGCTCGTAGGTTCATTGTTGTCTGGCAACATGACTTCCAAGACAGGATTACGTACCACTCTGAAGTAGTACGCATCCTTGTCATCCCACGAGGTTTGGGAGTGACTTGATCCGAAGTCTCATGATCAATATCATAAGCTTCCACTTCAATTGGTGTAGGTGCCACAGGAACAACTCTTTGTGCCCTGCTATACACTAGTTGAAGTGACGGTTCAATAACCTCATCAAGTCTCCCCCATCCTCCCACTCAATTCTTTCAAGAGAAACTTTTCCTCGAGAAAGGACCCGATTCTAGAAACAATCCCTTATTGCTTTTGGATCTGAGACAGGAGGTATACCCAACTGTTTTTGGGTGTCCTATGAAGATGCATTTATCCGCTTTGGGTTCGAGCTTATCAGCCTGAAACTTTTTTTCACATAAGCGTCGCAGCCCCAAACTTTTAAGAAATGACATCTTAGGTTTCTCTAAACCATAGTTCATACGGTGTCATCTCATCGGAATTACGTGGTGCCCTATTTAAAGTGAATGCGGTTGTCTCTAATGCCTAACCCATAAACTATTGTGGTAATTTGATAAGAGACATCATGGTATGCATCATATCCAATAGGGTGCAGTTATGATGTACGGACACACCATCACACCATGGTGTTCTTGGCTGTATTGGTTGTGAAACAATTTCCACAATGTCTTAATTCTGTGCCAAACTCGTAATTCAGACATTCATCTCTATGATCATATCATAGATATTTTATCCTCCTGTCACGACGATCTTTCAACTTCACCCTGAAATTACTTGAACCTTTCAGTAATTCAGACTCGTGATTCATCAAGTAAATATACTCATCATCTACTCAAATCATCTGTGAAGTAAGAACATAACAATATCCACTACATGCCTCAGCACTCATTGGACTGCACACATCAAAATGTATTACTTCCAACAAGTTGCTTTCTAGTTCCATTTCACTGAAAACGAGGCTTTCAGTCATCTTGCCCATGTGGTATGATTTGCATGTCTCAAGTGATTCAGAATCAAGTGAGTCCAAACGGTCCATTTGCATGGAGTTTCTTCATGCATATACACCAATAGACATGGTTCGCATGTCTCAAACTTTTCAAAAACGAGTGAGCCCAAAGATCCATCAACATGGAGCTTCTTCATGCGTTTTATACCGATATGACTTACGTGGTAGTGCCACAAGTAGGTGGTACTATCATTACTATCTTTTGGCATGAACATGTGTACCACTACGATCGAGATTCAATAAACCATTCATTTTAGGTGTAAGACCATTGAAGGTATTATTCAAATAAACAGAGTAACCATTATTCTCCTTAAATGAATAACCATATTGCGATAGACATAATCCAATCATGTCTATGCTCAACGCAAACACCAATCTCGATGGTAGAGGGAGCATACGATATTTGATCAACCTTGGAAATACTTCCAACACATATCATCATCTCACCTTTAGCTAGTCTTCGTTTATTCCGTAGCTTTTATTTCGAGTTACTAATACTTAGCAACCGAACCGGTATCTAATACCCTGGTGCTACTAGGAGTACCAGTAAAGTACACATTAACATAATGTATATCCAATATACTTCTATCGACCTTGCCAGCCTTCTTATCTACCAAGTATCTAGGGTAATTCTGCTCCAGTGGCTGTTCCCTTTATTACAGAAGCACTTAGTCTCGGGTTTGGGTTCAACTTTGGGTTTCTTCACTAGAACAGCAACTGATTTGTTATTCCATGAAGTATCCCTTTCTTGCCCTTGCCCTTCTTGAAACTAGTGGTTTTACTAACCATCAACGATTGATGCTCCCTTTTGATTTCTACTTTCGCGGAGTCAAACATCGCGAATATCTCAAGGATCATCATATATGTCCCTGATATATCATAGTTCACCACGAAGCTCTAGCAGCTTGGTGGTAATGACTTCGGAGAAACATCACTATCTCATCTGGAAGATCAACTCCCACTCGATTCAAATGATTGTTGTACTCAGACAATCTGAGCACAAGCTCAACAATTGAGCTTTTCTCCCTTAGTTTGCAGGCTAAGAAAATCGTCGGAGGTCTTATACCTCTTGACGTGGGCACGAGCCTGAAATCCCAATTTTAGCCCTCGAAACATCTCATATGTTTTGCAACGTTTCAAAACGTCTTCGGTGCCTCAACTCTAAACCGTTTAACTGAACTATCACGTAGTTATCAAAACGTGTATGTCAGATGTTTGCAACATCCACAGACGACGTTCGAGGTTCAGCACACTGAGCGGTGCATTAAGGACATAAGCCTTCTATGAAGTAATGAGGACAACCCTCAGTTTACGGACCTAGTTCGCATAATTTCTACTATCAACTTTCAACTAAATTTTCTCTAGGAACATATCTAAACAGTAGAACTGAAGCGCGAGCTACGACATAATTTGCGAAGACCTTTTGACTATGTTCAGGATAATTAAGTTCATCTTTATGAACTCCCACTCAGATAGACATCCCTCTAGTCATCTAAGTAATTACATGATCCGAGTGAACTAGGCCGTGTCCGATCATCACGTGAGACGGGCTAGTCAACATCGGTGAACATCTTCATGTTGATCGTATCTACCATACGACTCATGCTCGACCTTTCGGTCTCTTGTGTTCCGAGGCCATGTCTGTACATGCTAGGCTCGTCAAGTTAACCTAAGTGTTTCGCATGTGTTCCGAGGCCATGTCTATACATGCTAGGCTCGTTAACACCTGTTGTATTCGAATGTAAGAATCTATACACCCGATCATCACGTGGTGCTTCGAAACGATGAACTTTTCACAACGGTGCACAGTTAGGGGGAACATTTTCTTGAAATTTTAATGAGGGATCATCTTATTTACTACCATCGTTCTAAGCAAATAAGATGTATAAACATGATAAACATCACATGCAATCAAATAGTGACATGATATGGCCAATATCATATTGCTCCTTTTGATCTCCATCTTCGGGGCTCCATGATCATCATCGTCACCGGCATGACACCATGATCTCCATCATCATGATCTCCATCATCGTGTCTTCATGAAGTTGTCTCGCCAACTATTACTTCTACTTCTACAGCTAATGGTTAGCAATAAAGTAAAGTAATTACATGACGTTTATGTTGACACGCAGGTCATAAATAAATTAAGACAACTCCTATGGCTCCTGCCGGTTGTCATACTCATCGACATGCAAGTCGTGATTCCTATTACAAGAACATGATCAATCTCATACATCACATATCATTCATCACATTCTTCTTGGCCATATCACATCACATAGCATACCCTGCAAAAACAAGTTAGACGTCCTCTAATTGTTGTTTGCATGTTTTACGTGGCTGCTATGGGTTTCTAGCAGGAACGTTTCTTGCCTACACAAAACCACAACGTGATATGCCAATTGCTATTTACCCTTCATAAGGACCCTTTTCATCGAATCTGTTCCGACTAAAGTGGGAGAGACAGACACCCGCTAGCCACCTTATGCAACTAGTGCATGTCAGTCGGTGGAACCAGTCTCACGTAAGAGTACGTGTAAGGTCGGTCCGGGCCGCTTCATCCCACAATACCGTCGAAACAAGATTGGACTAGTAACGGTAAGCATATTGAACAAAATCAACTCCCACAACTACTTTGTGTTCTAGTCGTGCATAGAAACTACGCATAGACCTAGCTCTGATACCACTGTTGGGGAACGTAGCAGAAATTCAAAATTTTCCTACGTGTCACCAAGATCTATCCATGGAGAAACCAGCAACGAGGGGAAGGAGAGTGCATCTACATACCCTTCTAGATCGCTATGCGGAAGCGTTCAAGAGAACAGGTTGAAGGAGTCGTACTCGTCGTGATCCAAATCACTGGAGATCCTAGTGCTGAACGGACGGCACCTCCGCGTTCAACACACGTACAGCCCGGTGACATCTCCCATGCCTTGATCCAGCAAGGAGAGAGGGAGAGGTTGAGGAAGACTCCATCCAGCAGCAGCACAATGGCGTGGTGGTGGTGGAGGAGCGTGGTGATCCAGCAGGGCTTCGCCAAGCACTACGAGATATGAGGAAAAGAGAGGTAGGGCTGCACCAACAGGGAGAGATCAAATCGCGTGTTGGGCAGCCCCTAGGCCTCAAGTATATATAGGGGAAGGGGAGGAGGGTGCGCCCCCTCTAGGGTTCCCACCCCTAGGGGGGCGGCAGCCCTAGATGGGAAAAGGGGGGGCGGCCAAGAGGGGGAGAGGGGGGCGCCCCCTAGGGTGGGCCTTAGGCCCATCTGAGCCTAGGGTTTCCCCTTTCTCCTCCTAGCTGCGCCTTGGGCCTTGTGGGAGGCGCACCAGCCCACTTAGGGGCTGGTCCCTTACCACTCTTAGCCCATGCAAGTCTCCGGGGCTGGTGGCCCCACTTGGTGGACCCCCGGGACCCTCCCGGTGGTCCCGGTACGTTACCGATAAAACCCGAAACTTTTCCGGTGAACAAAACAGGACTTCCCATATATAAATCTTTACCTTCGGACCATTCTGGAACTCCTCGTGACGTCCGAGATCTCATCCGGGACTCCGAACAACATTCGGTAACCACATACAAACTTCCTTTATAACCCTAGCGTCATCGAACCTTAAGTGTGTAGACCCTACGGGTTCGGGAACCATGCAGACATGACCGAGACGTTCTCCGGTCAATAACCAACAGCGGGATCTGGATACCCATGTTGGTTCCCACATGCTCCACGATGATCTCATCGGATGAACCACGATGTCAAGGATTTAATCAATCCCGTATGCCCTTTGTCCATCGGTACGATACTTGCCCGAGATTCGATCGTCGGTATCCCGATACCTTGTTCAATCTCGTTACTGGCAAGTCTCTTTTACTCGTTCCGTAACACATCATCCCGTGATCAACTACTTGATCACATTGTGCACATTATGATGATGTCCTACCGAGTGGGCCCTGAGATACCTCTCCGTCACACGGAGTGACAAATCCCAGTCTCGATTCGTGCCAACCCAACAGATACTTTCGGAGATACATGTAGTGTACCTTTATAGCCACCCAGTTACGTTGTGACGTTTGGCACACCCAAAGTATTCCTACGGTATCCGGGAGTTGCACAATCTCATGGTCTAAGGAAATGATACTTGACATTAGAAAAAGCTTTAGCATACAAACTACACGATCTTTGTGCTAGGCTTAGGATTGGGTCTTGTCCATCACATCATTCTCCTGATGATGTGATCCCGTTATCAACGACATCCAATGTCCATGGTCAGGAAACCGTAACCATCTATTGATCAACGAGCTAGTCAACTAGAGGCTTACTAGGGACATGGTGTTGTCTATGTATCCACACATGTATCTGAGTTTCCTATCAATACAATTCTAGCATGGATAATAAACGATTATCATGAACAAGGAAATATAATAATAACCAATTTATTATTGCCTCTAGGGCATATTTCCAACATCCGATTAATATAGTTCTAGCATGAATAATAAACATTTATCATAATATAAGGAAATATAAGTAACAACTTTATTATTGCCTCTAGGGAATATTTCCTTCAATGGGTGTAGTCTATTCTGAAGGAACTGTAGGTGAAAACTACTCAAGCTCGTTGTTTATGGTGTGATAATTTGGGTGCCACTTATTTGTTAGTAAATCCAGTCTTTCATGCCAGAACCAAGCAAATTGAGGTTGATTTCCACTTTTTCAGAGAAAGAGTTGCTAACAAGCTCTTAGATATTCACTTTATACACTCCAGAGATCAAATTGCAGATGGATTCACAAAATCTTTGCCCACAAGTAGTTTTGAAAAATTTAAACATAGTCTCTACTTGGTGAAGTTGTGATTAAGGGAGGGTGTCAAACATCAATCATACGACAGGAGGATTGTGTACATGATAGGAGGTTTCCTACATGACAGGAGGTTTCCTATAGAGTTAGGCTAGGTAGTTAGAAGATCTTTTATCTATCTGTACCTAGACTTATCTTCTTTCATTTTTCTCCTCAAGACGTAATCTCTCCTCTACCGAATCCTAACTGTATGCGCTATCAGGGAGGTACGCCCCTGCCTATAACATGTACGACGCCCCCTCGAGTTGAGGCACGACGCTTTCCGCCATCGCACACAGAGAACATTGTGAGCAATCTGATGTAGCCACATATTGAGTAATTAATCAGTTCCCTCAACTCTTAGCTTTTAAGATCTTGTAAAATTCGACATGTGGACACACATAGGTTAATCTAACATCAAGCCATGTGCATGCACACCCACACAAAATAGGTTCAGTACAGACAGAGAAGACTGTGCTGCTGTTAAAAAGAGATCCAACTTGATGATACATCGTCGCACTTGGGCACCCCTCGGAGGACACTGACACTAACTTCTCATCTCTAGATCCTTGAAAACGTTGGTCCTGAAAGTGATTAGTACAACTATGGCAACCTTGAGACCTGTTCACAAAACAAACTCCTTCCATCACTTCTTGAAGAAGATGCGACAGTCATGGAGAGTGTCGTGAAGCCCCCCCTCGAGACCACAACCTACATGTAGTTGGTATAGAGTCCGAACCGGACTCAAAATCAATCATACCTAAGCCAATTAGTACTACTAACCCTAGGCCAACAAGCCCATGCTTAGCATGTCCAAGCTATCACAAAGGGAATTGATGTCTACTACGCAACTTTATTCTTGTAGACATGTGTTGGGCCTCCAAGCATAGAGTTTTGTAGGACAGTAGCAATTTTCCCTTAACTGGATGACCTAAGGTTTATTAATCCATGGGAGGCATAGGATGAAGATGGTCTCTCTCAGACAACCCTGCAACCAAATAATAAAAAGTCTCTTGTGTCCCCAACACACCTAATACAATGGCAAATTGAATAGGTGCACTAGTTCGGCGAAGAGATGGTGATAAAAGTGTAGTATGGATGGTAGAAATATATTTTTATAATCTGAATAAACAAAAACAGCAAGGTATGAAATAGTAAATGGGCACAAAAATGGTATTGCAATGCTTAAAAATGAGGCCTAGGGTTCGTACTTTCACTAGTGCAATCTCTCAACAGTGCTAATAGAATTGGATCATATAACTATCCCTCAAAGTGCGATGAAGAATCACTCCAAAGTTCCTATCTGGCGGGTAACATAAGAAGAAATCGTTTGTAGGGTACGAAACCACCTCAAAGCTATTATTTCCGATCAATCTATCCTAGAGTACGTACTAAAATAACACGAAGTTATTCTTTCCGATCGATCTAACCAAGAGTTCGTACTAACACCAAAGCAAATTCCAATTCATAATACTCCATCCAACACAAAGAACTCCAAAGAGTGCCCCAAGATTTCTACCGGAGAAACAAAGACAAGAATGTGCATCAACCCCTATGCATAGATTACCCCAATGTCACCTCGAGAATCCGCGAGTTGAGTGCCAAAACATATATCAAGTGAATTAATACGATACCCCGTTGTCACCACGAGTATTCAATTGCCAGACATATATCAAGCATTCTCAAATCCATAAAAGTATTCAATCCGATAACAACGAAATCTCAAAGGGAAAAACTCAATTCATCACAACAAGATAGAGAGGGGAAAACACCATATGATCCGACTATATTAACAAAGCCCGTGATACATCAAGATCATAACATCTCAAGAACACAAGAGAGAGAGAGAGAGAGATTAAACACATAGCTACTGGTACAAACCGTCAGCCCTGAGGGTGGACTACTCCCTCCTCATCGTGGTGGCCGTCAGGATGATGAAGATGGCCACCGGAGATGATTCCCCCCTCCGGTAGGGAGCCGGAAAGGGTCTATATTGGTTTTCGGTGGCTACAGAGGCTTGCGGCGGTGGAACTTCTAATCTAGGTTAACCCCGAGGGTTTTTGGAATATTTGTGAATTTACAGGGTAAAGAGGGGGTGCGGGAGGCCACCGAGGTGGGCACAACCCACCTAGGCGCGCCTGGGCCCCTAGGCGTGCCCTGGTGGGTTGTGCCCCTCTTGGGGAACCCCCCAGGTGCTGCTCTGGCCCATTGGTGGTCTTCTGGTCCATAAAAAATTCACAAAAAGTTTCGCGGTGTTTGGACTCTGTTTGATATTGATTTCCTGCGATGTAAAAAACAAGAAAAAAACAACAACTGGCACTGGGCACTGGGTCATTAGGTTAGTCCCAAAAAATGATATAAAGTTGCTACAAAACGATTGTAAAACATCCAAGAATGATAATAAAATAGCCTGAATACTTCATAAATTATAGATACGTTGGAGACGTATCATCATCCCCGAGCTTAATTCCTACTCGTCCTCGAGTAGGTAAATGATAAAAGAAATAATTTATGAAGTGTGAATGCTAGCAAAGTGCACAAGTTTGATCAATGACAATTTCAATCACTTTTCCTAGCATCATAACAACAGTTCTTTCTTATAAAACCTCTCATGTTATAGTAGCAACCAATCCACATGTTAAGGTTCAAACAATGAATTCTCTTGAAACTCAACAACCTATGTTCTCAGTCACCAAGCAATTGTAATTCAACTTATTCAACAAAGTTTAAGTAAGTGCTCCACATACTCAACCATCATATAGTCTTCTATGATTGCTAACACTCACCGCATACACATGAGCAAAACGTTTCAACCGGACACATAGAAAGATAGGGGCTTATAATTTCGTCTCCCAACGTATTCACCTCAAGGGTGATGTCAAAATAATAACTCATGCTACTCATATCCAAATGGATATATGTGCCTAGATCTTTCCTCACCACATGATGCTTGCCAAAAGAGAAAAATAAAAAGGAATAGAGAGAAGAACTTTGACTCTTTGCATAAAAGTAAATACATAAAAGTAAAAGATAGGCCCTTCGCAGAGGGAAGCAGAGGTTGCCATGGCTTATTTTTTTGTATGCTCAACCCCTTAGTGCAAAAGATCATCATGTTGTATTGCCCCTTGTGATGGCAACCTTTATTATGCAGTCTGTCGCTTTTATTCTTCACCATCACAAGTTCGTACAATGCTCAATTTTCTCTTACACTAAATAATCTCACACTGTTAGAAGCAATTTTTATTGCCTTATTGCACCGATGAGAACTTACTTGAAGGATCTTGCTCAATCCTTAGGTAGGTATGGTGGACTCTTTAAAATAAGATATGGTTTTAAGGGTTTTTGGATGCACAAGTAGTATCTCTACTTGGTGCGGAATTTTTGGCTAGCAAATATGGGGGGCAAGCACCACATGTTGAAGGATTTATGAAAATATAACTTCTATGTGAATATGAACAAACATAAACCATTACATTTTCTTCCTTGTCCAACGTCAACAATTTTGGCATATAATATTATGTTGGGGGCTCACAATCACAAAAGATTTCCATGATAGTGTATTTGCATGTGAAAGTTCTCTTCCTTATACTAATTATTCGTGAATTGCTTGTATGACCAATATTGTGATTTTCAAGCCTCAACAGATTCACTTTCTAAACCCAATGTGAAGCTACCACTAGGCATGATATAATTTCAACTTCATGATATAAAATTCATTCAACAATTTACTCATGATATTCAATTCATCCAATTTACTCATAGGATATAAGTGAAGCACAAGAGTAAATGACAAGTTACTCCAAAAAGATATAAATGAAGATCATAAGCATAATATTTCTTTCTCTCAAATTTATTTAAGTGAAGCAAGAGAGAATTTCTTCAAAAATACTAAAGCACACCATGCTCAAAAAGATAAAAGTGAAGCACTAGAGCAATTCCATAGAAAAGAGCTTCGTTGACAGGATATGAATGTCGCTTACCTAGCCTCCCTGGCAACTATTTGAGGACTCTATTTTATTTAAAAACTTTCAGATCTAAGTATTTTATTAAAACAGCAAGCAAAATGAAAATAAAATGACATTCTAACAACAGCACACATCATGTGAAGAAGCAAAAACTTAGGCTCAACCGATACTAACCGATAATTGTTGAAGAAGAAAGGTGGGATGCCTACCGGGGCATCCCCAAGCTTAGATTCTTGAGACTTCTTGAAATATTATCTTGGGATGCCTTGGGCATCCCCAAGATTGAGCTTTTGTGTCTCCTTAATTCCTTTTATATCACGGTTTACCTAAATCTTAAAAACTTCATCCACACAAAACTCAACAAGAACTCGTGAGATAAGTTAGTATAAAGCAATGCAAAAACTTTATCATTCTCTACTGTAGCAAATCACTAAAATTATTATTTAACATTGAATACTAAACTCCTCTCCATATTTAATACTCCTATCCCCAAATAAAATCATTAAACAAGCAAACATATGCAAACAATGCAAACATAACAGCAATCTGCCAAAATAGTATAGTCTGTAAAGCATGCAAGCGTATCAAAACTTCCCTAACTCCAAAAGTTATGAAAAATGGTCACACTGTAGAAAATTTATCAGAGCTCATTTTTCAAAAAGTTTCAACATTTTATCACATTCAGACTTTTCTAGGGAATTTTTGCAATAGCGGTAAACTTTCTGTTTCAAACAGAAACATGTAGACTTGTAAAATAAGCAGAGTAAAGGCTATCAATGCCACTTTTATTCAAATAAAGAATGAAAAACATAATTATAAATAAAACCAAGAAAATCCTAACAAAATAAAATGATGCTCCAAGTAAAACTCATATCATGTGATGAATGAAAACATAGCTCCAAGTTAGGTTACCGGTGATGTTGGAGACAAAAGAGGGGATGCCTTCTGGGGCATCCCCAAGCTTAGTTGCTTGGATCTTCCTTAGATATTAACTTGGGGTGCCTTGGGCATCCCCAAACTTAGAGCATCTCTAGCTGCGCCCCCAATAGTCCCTCCCCATGTGCTTTTTCCACGCCAGCGCCCAAAAAATGGCCCACTCGCGGCCCCAGGAGCCCTTTTTTTGCTGGCTTGGGACAAAATTGGTGCCGGCGGCCCCAGGCCGAACTCGACGCGCTGGGGGGCACCCGGGGGCTGCGAGGCGAGACGTTTTGGCGCGTAAGAGCCGTGGGCCCGCCAAGTCAGCGGCACATGCCTCATTTTCCCCAGAACGCCTCGTTTTCCCCAGAACGCCTCGGTTTCTCGCGGGGAATCAATGGCAAGGCCGTCGCCGGTTAGCCTTGCCATTGATTCCTCATGGGCGGTGCGTCACGGGCTGGCGGGCGTGGTGATGCCTCCCCTTGCGCCACGTGTTCACACGGCGCGGGGCTATAAAACCAGAGGCCCCCCTCGCCGCTAGCCACACCAGCCCGAGCCGCCGAGCCCAAACCAGCTGCCGTCCATCCTGTCCATCGCCGAGCTCTGCCGCTCTCCCCTTGCCTCCCTCCCTTCCCTTTCCCACTCCATGGCCGAACGCTTCCCCGGCGACGCCGCGGCGGCCAACGACTTCGACTGCCGCTCGCTCCAGGAGTGGGAGGCGTACCTCCTGTTCAAGGCCAACATCCTGGCACCGCCAGACATGCGCGCCGGGCCGACGGGGTGGAGGCTCAGCAACGGGGGCGTCCCCATCCCCCCGGTGCCCGACGTCGTCGCGCACCCTGGCATCTTCGCCGCCGAGGTCGATCGCATGAGGGCGTCCTTGCTGGAGGAGCAGGCGCCCTCCCCTAGTACGCCACCGACAACCACGCGGCGTGGGCGGAGTACTTCCGGCGCCGGCAGGCGCAGCGGCTGGTGTCGACGAATGGGGCGCTGGTGGTGGGCGGCATCAAGAATAGTGACGGCCGCCGCGTTTGGTGGGGCGTCCCGGGCCGCACACTCCACGAGGTGCTGGTGTACCTCGAGGGCGGCATTGACCCGCCGCTGGCATACCCTTCCGCGGCGGCCGTCCCGCCCCCACGCCGGAGTGCCGGTCCAAGGGTGCCCAGGACGTTCGGCTCGTCCTCCTCTTCCTCATCATAGTCGTCCTCCCACTCCTCCTCCCACTCTTCCGGCTTGCCGGCGCTGTTCGGCGTCAAGGCCGAGCTCGCCGCGGAGACGCCACTCGGCCGGCGCACCCACAACGCCGACATCATCATCAACGAGGGCAGCAGGCGTGCCCCCTCCTTGGCTCCTCTGTGCTACATCAAGCCAAAGACGGAGCCGGGGCTCCCCCTCGTGAAGATGAAGTCCGGGCTCGCAGGCGGCGTCAAGGAGGAGGAGCTTGACGACGCGGCGGCCCTCAAATGGGCTTGCAATGACTGGGCACAACTGGAGCTGGAGCGCCAGCGCCTCGCCTACGAGCGCTTCGAGGCTCCGCGCCGTGGCCGGGACGAGGGAGGCATCGTCGTCTGATAATCCCCAAGTGTAGGGAGTCATCATAGAAATTCCCAATGGTGGAGGTGATAAGTATGGAGTGTCGAACCCACAAGGAGCTAAAGGTAAGATGAATATTCTCTCAAGCCCTATCTGCCACTTATATGACTCTACGTACACCGAACATTTGCTTCCAACTAGAAACGAGAAATAAAACTACATTGTGGGTATGAAGAGGATAACTTTGCATGGTATCGGAGAGCTAAAATATGAAAGTAGGTGCTGTTATCATAATAGAATATATTACAAAATATTATAAATAGCGAGTGTGGAATAATGATGGGTTGGTGTGCGGAATTGTCCTAGGCAATTGTTAACAAGGCCGATAGTCGTCATTGCAATTTCATATGAGGGAGAGGCATAAGCTAACACACTTTCTCTTCTTGGATCATATGCACTTATGATTGGAACTCTAGCAAGCATCCGCAACTACTAAAGATCATTAAGGTAAAACCCAACCATAGCATTAAAGCATCAAGTCCCCTTTATCCCATACGCAACAATCCCCTTACTTGGGTTTATGCTTCTGTCACTCAAGAAACCCACTATAAGAGAATCATGAATGTATTGGAACACCCTACATCGGGAATCCCTCACGCTTGCGCGACACGGAGGGCACAATAAGACAGCACCAAAATAAAACATACAACTCGTACCAATCTAGATCATCAATCAACCCAAAGACAAAGGATATCTACTCAAAACGTCATAGGATGGAAACACATCATTGGATCATAATATGTGGCATAAAGAACCACGTTCAATTAGGGATTACAGCGGGGTACGGGAGAGTGGACCGTGTAAAAAGATGAGGGTGATGATGATGATGGTGATGTTGATGAAGACGATCACCGCGGCGATGATTCCCCTCTCGATGGCACTCCGGTGCCACTAAGAGAGAGGAGGAGAGGTTCTCCCCCTTGTGCTTCCTCCTCCATGGCCTCCCCTGGATGGGGAGAGGTTCTCCCTCTAGTCCTTGGCCTTCATGGTGATGATGGCCCCTCCGGGATCCTCCTCCATAGCCTCCGGTGATGATGGCCCCCTCCGGCAGGGTGCTAGAGAGGGCCTAGATTGATTTCTCGTGGCTACAGAGGCTTGTGATGGCGGAACTTCTGATCTAGGTAAATTTATGGAGGTTTGGGTATATATAGGAGAGGTTGGCGTCAAGAACAAGTCAGGGGGCCCCACAGGTAGTCCACGAGGCACAAGGGCGCGCCCAGGGGGGTTGGGCGCGCCCCCACCCTTGTGCGGCCCACGGGACTCCCCTCCGGTAGATTTTTCTTCCAGTATTTGTCGGTGCACTAGAGTAGGGGTACCCTAGTACCCCGAACTTGTGCACGAGCAGTTGCAGCACCCCGCGGCAAGGCTTGCCGGGTGACCTCCAAGATCCTCCGTGGTTCCTTTGGAGCCATTCAAGAACAAAGTACTCAAACCAAGACCCCGGTAAGAGGAGCTTGCCGGGAAGAAGACAAGACCCCGGCAAGAGGAGCTTGCCGGGAAGGCTATCAAAAGCATCTCGAGACCCCGGTAAGAGGAGCTTGCCGGGAAGGCCATCCCAGGCATTTCAAGGAACTTGCCGCGGCGCACCACGCGCCCCGGCGAGGCCCGGTGAGCGACAAGCTCCCGGACGCGACAAGACAACGACCGCGGCAAAGCGCTTGCCGCGACGAGCCACCTCTCCGCGCCCGTGCTCCAGCACACCCGCCACCTGTCGCTCTGGGACCTTCCCGAGCACACGTGGCAGGAGGCTGTGCAGCTAGGGGTGCGCGGTGGCAAGCAGGCGCTGACAAGATAACCATCGTGGCAAACGGTGCGTCCCTAGCGGTCCCTTTCGGTACTGTTTAGGCGACACAGACGGGCATTTAATGCCCTTGTCCCCTGCCGTCAGGGTTAGGTATGATAACACTGTAGTAGGTAGCTGTGCCTACTACAGCACCTAGCTGTGCCTTCGACAGCACGCTTCCATTTTTTGCCCTTGACCTCCGTTGCTCTATGTCGGTAACCCCTTGAGCATATAAAAGGAGGCCCGTGTGCAACGGGGAGGGGGAGAGCCATTTTTCACACACTCACGCTCGGTCTCGCTAGCAGCTGGAGTGTACTGTAGCACTCCGCGCTCCCGAGCAAGAAATCAATACAAACCACAAAGCAGGAGTAGGGTTTTACGCATCCGTGCGGCCCGAACCTGGGTAAATCGCTCGCGTGCTTCGCCTCGATCTGCTCTTTGCGCAACCTCCGCCCCCCGCCGAACCGAAATGGACCCGGTCCGCCGGTCCCATAGGTGCCCGTGGATCAGCAGCCCTGGCATCTCTGGCGCGCCAGGTAGGGGGCAGGTAGGGGTCGTCGAAGTTGTATGAACCAGATCCGGCTTTCTTACTTTGTTCCGTCGAACTTTGTATGGGAAACCCATGCGCGGGGGAGCCAACTCGTAGCTAGCTGCACCCTTGCGTTGTTTTGAGCTCGCTCAACAACATTAAGTGAGCTGCGGCTAGTTGCTTAACCAGCCGTGCCCTTGCATTGTTTCGAGCCTGCTCAACAACGTAAGTGAGCTGCGACTAGTTGCTTAACTAGCCGCGCCCTTACTTTGCTTCAAGCCTGCTCAGCAACTTAAGTGAGCTGCAGCTAGTTGCGACAAGGTTTCTTGTCGGCAGCGGCACCGCCAACGGGCTGCTGACGCCCCGTGCTCAGCACTCGCGGCAAGCGTGCCTGCGCCGGAAAGTTCCCTAAAAGCGTAGGGTAAAAACATACAAAGTTGACGCCGAAGTGGGAAGGCCCTTACCGGGTGAAACGAGTCACTAGGCCTGGCGCTGTCCACCTTGGGACCGAAGATGGCATTCCGGTGAGCAGCTCCTGGAACATTGAGCATCTTCGTAAGTTTTACCCATAAGGCGCGGTTGTCGGAACCTGTTCCGGCGACCACCTTTTGTACAAAGTCTTGCCGCTGTTGCATGTAATCCTTTGTACAAAGCCAGGCACAGATCCCGTGCATGAGTAAAGCTCGCATGCTCCGCACATTTTGTCGATTTTATGCTTTCTATTTTCTGGCATATATGATCTGACATTTGTGCAGCACCTACTCCACGGTAAGCGATAACGAGCCGTAAGGCTCTATATCTTTATTTTCTCTTCTTTCTTTTCTTCCAAGGAAAGAAAGGTTCCCTCGCCCACAAGTTTGCCGGGGAGGAAAGGAGAAGATGATGGTATGGACCAGGCGCCGTTTAAGAAGGTTTCGCCTTGCCGGGAAGCAAACAACAGAAAAGCTAAGTTGCCAAAGTTTGAGCAATCAAATTTTTTAAATTTTAAGTTATCTCCCTTGAACGACCACACTTTGTATGGGAATCCTGTGCGCGGAGGAACCAACTCGTAGCTAGCTGCGACCTTGCGTTGTTTCAAGCTCGCCCAACAACATTAAGTGAGCTGCGGCTAGTTGCTTAACTAGCCGCGCCCTTGCATTGTTTCGGGCCTGCTCAACAACGTAAGTGAGCTGCGACTAGTTGCTTAACTAGCCGCGCCCTTACTTTGCTTCGAGCCCGCTCAGCAACTTAAGTGAGATGCAGCTAGTCGCGACAAGGTTTCTTGCCGGTAGCGGCACCGCCAGCAGGCTGCTGACGTTCCGCACTCAGCGCTCGCGGCTCGGGTGCCTGCACCGGCAAGTTCCCTAAAAGCTTGGGGCAAAAAACATACAAAGGGAGGAGTCAAGTGAAGGGAATAACATAGCAATCACTACCCATAAGAAAGTTATACTACAAAATAGCTTGTCGCAGCTCTAACAGATGTTTTCTATGACATGGCTAGCAGCAACAAGGAAAGAAGGAAACATGCGGCCTAGTCAACGCGGTCGCCCTCGACCCTCTTGATCCCGCTCACCTTGTCCAAAATGGGTGCGACAAGGGCCTTGAGCTCCTCCTGATCGATACCAGGCGGCAAGGGTCTGAGGACGTTGTTGAGGCGGAGGCCTGGATTGCGGAAGGCCACCTTCATCAACACCTTCTGAAGGGCTCCCACACAGATTCCGCGCGACTCGTCGGCCAGCTGCTTCGGGATCCTATCCCGGAGCCGCTGGAGCGCCGTCGCCACGCCCTGGAAGAACAGAGTGAACTTGGCGCTAGGTTGGAGGTTCTCGTCGGAGGAATACCCGAGGTCCTCCATCCCCAGCTGCGCCAGCTCCTTATCGATGTCCCCGGCGGCGTTCACGAGGCTCTCCGTCCAGTGCTCCACCGTATCCCTAAAGGCGTTTTGGGTGGTGGCAGCGCTCTCTAGCAACGCCTTGTCGGCCTCGATCTCCTTCTTCAGGGCCGCCTCCTGCTCCTTAGCGTCGTCCAGCGCCTTGGTCAAAGCGGCCAGCTTCGACTCCAGAGCGGTGTTGGAGTCCTTGGCGGCGCTAAGCTCTTCGCCATATGCTTTGCGATCAGCCTCTAGCTGTGCCACCTTTATTTCCAGCACCTTTTTGGCGGCCTCAGCAGCCGCGGCAGCGTCCTCCGCTTGCTTGAGGGCTCCGCCAAGCTTCTCCTCGCGCGCAGCAAGCTCATCCTCGTGAGCGTCGAGGTTGACCTTCCGCTGCACCAGCTCGCCCTCCTCCGTGGCTAGCTTCACCGCGGAAAGTCGCTGCAGCTCTTCGGCTTCAGCCTTCTCGAGGAGAAAGGCCTTCCGCGCTTCAGCGAGCTGCTCCCGCTCCTCCGCCAGGGATCGGACGGCTTCCCGGTGGAACCCCCGAGCTCTTCTGCGCGCTTCTCAATGTCTGCTCCCGCCTTTGCGACAAGCGCCTCGCGGGACTCCAGCTTGGCTTGTCGCGCGCGGTAGAGCGACATCAACTTGCGCAGCAGCCGCTCTTCTTCGGGCTCGTTGCTGCTGCTGCTTGGCGCGTCGGCCAGCTTCAACCCCGCGGAGGCGAGCACTTCTCCGTCGAAGACCTCCCCCTCGACCGGCGCTCTGGAGCTCGATGCCCAGGGAAGATTGATGAAGACGTCGTCGCCGGCCTTCAAATAAACGCCCGGCTGGGGCTCCATGGAACTGGGCGCTGCGACTTCGGCGGATGGGTCGGCGGTCGGCGTAGCGCCCGGCGCTCCTGCGGCCTCAGGGCCGTCAGTACGATCGCCAGATTCCTCGCCAGTTGCTTCGGCGTCAGCCTTGGCGGCCTCTGCGCCGGTGGCGTCTCCAGCACTGGCAGCTTCATCGGCGGCGACCTCTGTCTCCATCTGCTCCGCAGCGGATGGATCTGACGGCCGGAGAAGGGGAAAAGAGTCAAACAGAATCCAGCAGAAACTCATAAAGATCAAGAAAAGAAGGATCCAAGAGAAGTTCCGAAGCAAGAAGATTACCTGTGCTGGGCTCGGTGGCCATGGTCTCTGCCGCTGGGGGGACGCTGGTGCCGTCCCTTGGCGGAGAACTGCCCCTTGCCGGAGAGTCCCTTGCCGGAGAATTTTCCCTTGGCGGCATAGTTGTAGCAGACGGCATGCCGGGGGCTGTCTCTGGACGCTCCTGGAGGGGCTGCTCGGCTCCTACACAAGTCAACAAACAGATATCAGCAAAGACAAGTACCCAAGCGTGCCTTGCAGCGGAGAATAAATCATATACTTACGCTGGGGGCTGCTCTGGAGGAAGGTCGCCGGGTCCGGCAAGGTTGTCTCGGGCGCGCCGCCTGCTGTCGCAGTGGGCTCGTCCTCGATGATGATCGCCGGGGCCTTAGCCCTCTTTGCCGCTCTCTGGGCCAGAGTCCTAAAGAGGAGCAGGTTCAGGGAGAAGCAAGTGAGAAACAAGACCAACAGCAAGAACTGAAGAACTGCTAGTACAGCAAGAGAAGCTTACTCTTCTTCTTCCTCCTCGTCGGAGCTTAACACGGAGAAGTCGAAGCCCGGCGCGCGCCCGGCGGGAGGAGGCGGAGTAGAAGCTTCCCTTGGCCGCTTGGCGGGAGCAGCGGCGGCGGTCTGAGAAGACCCCGCTCCGGCTGTCGGCGCGGCGTGAGTAGCGGTAGGGACTGAAGCGGTGGTCCGGCTAGACTCTGCTCCAGTTGCCGTCGCAGCATGAGGCGCTCCCGCGGCAATGGTGTTTGCCGCGGTGGAGCGTGTCATGCGGCGTGGCGACTGTTGACCCGCTTGCCGCTCCGCCACGTCACCGACCTTGCGGAGACGCCTTCTTGGCGGGGACGGAGGTTCTGCTTGCGGCAAGCTGCTCGAAGATAAGGAGGAGGAAGAATTGATTTCCAACGAGCCGCTCGTGTCCTTGGCGGGCTCGCTCGGCTCGGCATCACGCTCGGCAGGCTCCTTCTTGCCGGCGGCCTCCCCTCGCTTGGCACGGCCTGCCGCTTCTGCTGCATCAGCCTCCGCCATAGTGAACCCAAACTCGCCCGCGGCTGCAGCTGCCGCTGCCTCCTCCAGTCTGGTGGCGATGCGCGCCATCTCCGTGTCGGTGGTGTCGCGGGTGAGGCCGTCCTTCTCGTCGGGGCGGATTGGCACCTCCACCAAGTCGTCGAAGAATTGCTGCACGACCTCGTCTGCAGGCTCCTGCCAGGTTGGCACAATCCCGTGCGAGTCGCACTCCGGCATCATTGCACGGATGCGGTCGAGCACGGAATTGTTGCACAAAGGCACGACGCCCCCCAGCAACCTAAACACCTCAGGATGTTGGGGGTCGTATTTGAACAGCTCCTGCAGCATCGCGTTGAGCTCCAGGACTATGAAGTTGTAGTTGAGGCCCGGCCGCAGCCTCATGATATCTGCCGCATTCTTGAACTCCCAAGTTGGCCTCCCCCGTTCCTGCAGGGGGGCGATGCGGCGGCGGAGGAAGTCTGTGCCAACCGCGCCAACAGTGAGCCCGGCAATCCTGAGGCGCAGGATCCTGGTGACGGCGATCTTCAGCCTGTCGTCCTCCGGGGCCACATCGCTCCAGTCGCTGCCGCGCGCCACCGGGGTTTGGCGCCGGGTAGTGAAAGGCTGCGGGCCCTCCTCGACGATCCAGCACCAATCAGCCCTCCACTCCTCCCACTTGCCGCGGAACTCTCCCTCCAGATAGGTCTTCTTCTTGCTGGCCCTCGAGATCCAGGAGATTCCGCCGGATAGAGCCTCTCCTCTCTCTACTCGGGGAATGAAGAAGTGGCGGAAGAGGGCTACGATGGGAAGAACTCCGAAAAAGTTTTCGCAAAGGTGTGCGAAAACCGCCATTGTCAGAACGGCGTCGGGGGTGAAGTCAAGGAGGTGGAATCCATAGGTGTTCATGATGTCGCAGAAGAAATCAGAGAAAGGCGGGCAGAGCCCGCAATAGAAGAACAATGCGAAGAAGGGGTACCCGTTCGGAGCATTCTTCCAAGCGGCGGCGGGGAGAACCTTTGTGCACCGATGCGCCCGCGTCTCCGCCGACCAGAACATATAGTAGTTCTCCCTCAGCTCCTTCGCGTCGAGCTTTGGGGGGAAAACGGACCGCGCCTTCCGCAGCGCCGCGAGCCGCTGCGCCTCGGTCGTCTTCACGGTCTTCCCCTTGTCGGCTTTTGGAGCCATGGCGGAAGTAGTGGAGGGGGTCGACGGCGTTGGTGGTGCTAGTGGCGAAGGGGGGCGGAGCGCTGCTCTCTCTCTCTCTGTGTTGGGGAGGCGAGGAAGCGGCGGAGATTTCTGAGATTGGGAACGGCAACGGGCGAGTGGGCCAACTGCCCCCGTTTCCCCTGCTTATAAAGGGGGAGGGGGCGGACGTTCCGCATTTCCGAGTAAAGAAACCCCACGACCTCTCCCACGATGCCGCGTTTGACGCATGCCGTTCGGGGAGGGCGCGGTGGAAGCGGAGAGATATGCGGCGCGACCTAGGCCGCGCGTGCCCGTGCACTGTTTTGGGCCTGGCCCAACAGCGCTCGGCACCGTGTCTGGCCCAGGCCCGGGGGCTCCTGTCGGTGCACTAGAGTAGGGGTACCCTAGTACCCCGAACTTGTGCACGGGCAGTTGCAGCACCCCGCGGCAAGGCTTGCTGGGTCACCGCCAAGATCCTCCGTGGTTCCTTTGGAGCCATTCAAGAACAAAGTACTCAAACCAAGACCCCGGCAAGAGGAGCTTGCCGGGAAGAAGACAAGACCCCGGCAAGAGGAGCTTGCTGGGAAGAAGACAAGACCCCGGCAAGAGGAGCTTGCCGGGAAGGCTATCAAAAGCATCTCAAGACCCCGGTAAGAGGAGCTTGCCGGGAAGGCCATCCCAGGCATTTCAAGGAACTTGCCGCGGCGCACCACGCGCCCCGGCGAGGCCCGGTGAGCGACAAGCTCCCGGACGCGACAAGACAACGACCGCGGCAAAGCGCTTGCCGCGGCGAGCCACCTCTCCGCGCCCGCGGTCCAGCACACCCGCCACGTGTCGCTCTGGGACCTTCCCGAGCTCACGTGGCAGGAGGCTGTGCAGCTAGGGGTGCGCGGTGGCAAGCAGGTGCTGACAAGATAACCATCGTGGCAAACGGTGGCGTCCCTAGCGGTCCCTTTCGGTACTGTTTAGGCGACACAGACGGGCATTTAATGCCCTTGTCCCCTGCCGTCAGGGTTAGGTATGATAACACTGTAGTAGGTAGCTGTGCCTACTAAAGCACCTAGCTGTGCCTTCGACAGCACGCTTCCATTTTTTGCCCTTGACCTCCGTTGCTCTATGTCGGTAACCCCTTGAGCATATAAAAGGAGGCCCGTGTGCAACGGGGAGGGGGAGAGCCATTTTTCACACACTCACGCTCGGTCTCACTAGCAGCTGGAGTGTACTGTAGCACTCCGCGCTCCCGAGCAAGAAATCAATACAAACCATAAAGCAGGAGTAGGGTTTTACGCATCCGTGCGGCCCGAACCTGGGTAAATCGCTCGCGTGCTTCGCCTCGATCTGCTCTTTGCGCAACCTCCGCCCCCCGCCGAACCGAAAGGGACCCGGTCCGCCGGTCCCATAGGTGCCCGTGGATCAGCAGCCCCGGCAGTATTTTTTATATTTTCCAGAAAAAATCTTCGTTGATTTTCATCGCATTCCGAGAACTATTATTTCTACACAAAAACAACACCATGGTAGTTCTGCTGAAAACAACGCCAGTCTGGGTTAGTTCTAATCAAATCATACCAAAATCATATAAAACTATTGTAAACATGGCATGAATACTTCATAAATTATAGATATGTTGGAGACGTATCATCATCCCCAAGCTTAATTCCTTCTCGTCCTTGAGTAGGTAAATGATAAAAGAAATAATTTATGAAGTGTGAATGCTAGCAAGTTCTTTAAGCTTGATCAATGATAGTTTCAATCACTTTTTATAGCATCATTATATATCACAACAGTAGCTCAACTCATAAAACTTCTCATGATCAAGTAACAAGCTATTCACATGTTAAAGTATAGATCATAAACTTTCTTGAGAACTAACAAACCGTGCTCTTAGTCATCAAACAATTGCAATTCATCTTATTTTCGTGGAGAGTCTATGTAAGAGCTTTGATTCAGCAAACTCCACATACTCAACTATCATTTAATCTTTCACAATTACTAATACTCATGTGATATTAAAGGGTTCAAAGTTTTAATCGGACACAGAGAAAGATAGGGGCTTATAGTTTCGCCTCCCAACCTTTTACCTCAAGGGTAATGTCAACAATAATAATTTATGAAAACCTACATCCAAGTGATATATATATCCGGACCGCTCCAACACAAAGTGCTTGCCAAGGGAAAAGTGTAAAAAGGGAAAGGTGATGATCACCATCACTCTTGTATAAGGGTAGAAGATAAAAGTAAAAGATAGGCCCTTCGTAGAGGGAAGCAGAGGTTGTCATGCGCTTTTATGGTTGGATGCACAAAATCTTAATGCAAAAGAACGTCACTTTATATTGCCACTTGTGATATGGACCTTTATTATGCAGTCCGTCGCTTTTATTTCTTCCACATCACAAGATCATATAAACCTTATTTTCTCCACACTAATAAATCATACATATTTAGAGAGAAATTTTTATTGCTTGCAACAATGAAAATTTACTTGAAGGATCTTACTCAATCCATGGGTAGATATGGTGGACTCTCATGGAAAAACTGGGTTTAAGGATATTTGGAAGCACAAGTAGTATCTCTACTTGGTGCAAAGAATTTGGCTAGCATGAGAGGGAAAGGCAAGCTCAACATGTTGGATGATCCAAGACAATATAATGTTTCAGATATAGGAAAACATAACCCATTAAGTTGTCTTCCTTGTCCAACATCAACCTATTAGCATGTCATATTTTAATGAGTGCTCACAATGGAAAAAGATGTCCAAGATAGTATATGTATATGTGAAATCTCTCTTCCTTCAATATTCTTTCATGAATTGTTCAAGTGTCCAATTCTGCGTTTGCTAACTTCCTATAAGTTTACTACCTATACTTATTATGTGTGAAGTCATTACTCCCCATGTTGTAAGCATATGAAACATATATAAATTCAAATTTATGATATTCAATTCATTCAACCATTTACTCATAGGATATATGTGAAGCATGTGAGTAAATGACAAACTACTCCAAAAAGATACAAGTGAACAATACTGAGTAGTCAAATAATTAAATAGCCATGGGAGGATTCTTTTTCATTCAAGATTTCAGATCCAATTATTTTGTTAAAACATCAATTAAAATTGAAAATACGCTCCAAGAAAGACACATATCATGTGACGAATAAAAATATAGCTCCGAGTAAGGTATACCGATAGTTTTGAAGACGAAAGAGGGGATGCCTTCCGGGGCATCCCCAAGCTTAGGCGCTTAAGTATTCCTTGAATATTACCTTGGGGTGCCTTGGGCATCCCCAATCTTAGGGTCTTTCCACTCCTTATTTTCCTCATATCGATATCTCACCCAGAGCTTGAAAACTTCAATCACACAAAACTTAACGGAACTTCGTGAGATAGGTTTGTATGATAAAGAGTAAACCATTCACTTTGGTACTGTCAAAGGCAAGGTTCATAATTGTTCTCACACAATGCCTACTGTACCATATCATTTCTACAATTTATATTGAGAAATATAAGCCATAGAAACTAGAAAACAAGCAAACTATGCAATGAAAACAGAATCTGTCAGAAACAGAATAGTCTGTAATAATCTGAACACCAACAATACTTCTGGTACTCCAACAATTATGAAATAAATTGGTGGAAGTAAGGAATTTGTCTAATAATCTTCTGAAAAAAGAATCAACTCAATTGCACTCTTCTGTAAAAATTGACAGCTAATCTCGTGAGCGCAAAGCTTCTATTTTTTACAGCAAGATCACATTAACTTTCACCTAAGTCTTCCCAAAAGTCTTACTTGGCATTTTATTGAAACAAAAGCTATAATACATGATTACTACAGTAGATTAATCATGAGAACACAAGAAACAAGCAAGGGTAAATATTGGGTTGTCTCCCAACAAGCGCTTTTCTTTAAGGCCTTTTAGCTAGGCATGATGATTTCAATGATGCTCACATAAAAGATAAGAATTGAAACATAAAGAGAGCATCATGAATAATATGACTAGAAAATTTGAATCTAACCAACTTCCTATGCCTAGGGATTTTGTGAGAACACAATTTATGGGAACAAGAATCAACTAGCATAGGAAGGAAAAACCAGTATAACTTCAAAACTTTAAGCACATAGAGAGGAAAAGTTGATATTATTGCAACTCTTACAAGCATGTATTCCTCCCTAATAATAATTTTCAGTAGCATCATGAATGAGTTCAACAATATAACCAGCACATAAAGCATTCTTTTCATGATCTACGAGCATAGAAATTTTACTATTCTCCACATAAGAAAAATTCTCCTCATTCGGAATAGTGGGAGCAAACTTCTTCTAAATCCACTTTCGATGATAGTATTATTCATACTCCAAAATATATAAGTGAAGTTCATGGAGCATTATACAATTAATATAGACTAACCAATATCCAAGCTCAAAATATATAAGTGAAGCACACGAAGCATTCTATAAGATCATAGTCAAAAGATTTAAGTGAAGCACAAAGAGCAATTCTAGAAGATCATACTTAAAAGATATAAGTGAAGCACATGAAGTAGTCTATAAATAAATAAAGGGCTATCTCATACTAGCATGGTTCTTAAAGGAAAAAACAATAACACAAAGGACACAAATTATGTGAACAAAACAAAAACCGAGGTATACCCTTAATTGTTGAAGAAGAAGGATGGGATGCCAACCGGGGCATCCCCAAGCTTAGATGCTTGAGTATCCTTGAAATATTTACTTGCGGTGCCTTGGGAATCCCCAAGCTTGAGCTCTTTCCTCTCTTTATTCTTCTCACATCGGTAACTCCTCATTCTTCGAACACTTCATCCACAAAAACTTTAACAAAAACTTTGTGAGATCCGTTAGTATAATAAAGCAAATCATTGCCTTTAGGTACTATTTAAAACTCATTCCAATTTCATATTAGAACTATATCTACTGTATTCCAACTTCTCTATGGATTATAAACTATTTTACTAGCCATAGATTCATCAAAATAAGCGAACAACTCATAGAAAACAGAATCTGTCAAAAACAGGATAGTCTGTAGTAATATGGAAGTTTAGTAAACTTCTGTAACTCCAACAAATTCTAAAAAATATGAAAATTTAAAACATTTGTACAGAAGTAATGTGCAAAAAGTTTCAGACCCATTTGACTTTCCAGTAAAAAATGTAAAATGACGCGCTACAGCCAAAGTTTCTGTTTTTGTACTGCACAAAGTAAACACGCAATCTAATCATCCTAAAACCAAGGCTTGGCACATTATTTTTATAATACAATGGATATATACAAGGGGATAATTATTTTTAGAGAAGTTTCCATGAAATTTTTTACATTGTTTCCATGCGCATGAACACAAGTGCTCAAGGTCGACCCTCATTTCTTCAATGCATAATCTTCCAATCACTTCTCTTATTGAAAAGCTTTTTAGGTATGAGAGGCAATTATTTTTTTTTGTATTTTCATTATTGAATTTTTTTGGTATGTTTCACCCACAAATAAACAGAAACAAAAGGAAAAACAAAATCTACTTAGTGAAGAAAGCAAAGAAGCACACATGAGAATATCAACCCCACGATGTTGCTCCCCAGCAACGGTGCCAGAAAAGAGCTTGATAATCCCCAAGTGTAGGGAATCATCATAGCAATTCCCAATGGTGGAAGTGATAAGTATGGAGTGTGGAACCCACAAGGAGCTAAAGGTAAGATCAATATTCTCTCAAGCCCTATCTTCCACTGATACGACTCTACGTACACCGAACGTTTGCTTCCAACTAGAAACGAGAAATAAAACTACGTTGTGGGTATGAAGAGAATAAATTTGCATGGTATCGGAGAGCTAAAATATGAAAGTAGGTGTTGTTATCATAAATTTAGAATGTATTAAAAAATATTATAAATAGCGAGTGCGGAATAATGATGGGTCGGTGTGCAGAATTGTCCTAGGCATTATTAACAAGACCGATAGTCGTCATTGCAATTTCATATGAGGGAGAGGCATAAGCTAACATACTTTCTATTCTTGGATCATATGCAGTTATGATTGGAACTCTAGCAAGCATCCACAACTACTAAAGATCATTAAGGTAAAACCCAACCATAGCATTAAAGCATGAAGTCCCTGTCGGTGTCAAAACCGGCGGATCTCGGGTAGTGGGTCCCGAACTGTGCGTCTAGGCCGGATGGTAACAGGAGGCAGGGAACACAATGTTTTACCCAAGTTCGGGCCCTCTTGATGGAGGTAAAACCCTACGTCCTGCTTGATTAATATTGATGATATGGGTAGTACAAGAGTAGATCTACCACGAGATCAAAGAGGCTAAACCCTAGAAGCTAGCCTACAGTATGATTGTTGTATATGGAGTTGATTGCCTACGGACTACAACCCTCCAGTTTATATAGACACCGGATAGGGTTAGGGTTACATAGAGTCGGTTACAATGGTAGGAGATCTTGGATATCCGCATCGCCAAGCTTGCCTTCCACGCCAAGGAAAGTCCCATCCGGACACGGGACGAAGTCTTCAATCTTGTATCTTCATAGTCCAGGAGTCCGGCTGAAGGTATAGTCCGGCTACTCGAACACCCCCTAATCCAGGACTCCCTCAGTATCCCCTGAACCAGGCTTCAATGACGACGAGTCCGATGCGCAAATTGTCTTCGGCATTGCAAGGCGGGTTCCTCCTCCAAGTCCTTCATAGAAGATTGTAAACACCAAGAGTAGTATCCGGCTCTGCAAAATAAGCTTCCACATATTGACGTAGAGAGAATAATATTAACACAAATCAAATCTGCTGACGTATTCCGCAGTGCGTCATCACACTACAGCCAAGTCCTTCACTCGAATCGTTTTCACTTTTCCACCTCAGCGTGTTTTGCGAGGCGGTTTCCTTGGCACGTCTTGTCAAAGCAGAGATCATGTACCCCCCTTTTATGGGATTCTCATCAATACGGATGTGGGTAACCCAACCGCGCCACTTATCACGGCGCTTGGGAGGCAAGCGAGTTTTACTAGGCAGGTGGGGACGCACAACCGCATCCGCCCATATAAGGGGACAAAGATCCACCTTTTTACCTATGCCTTCTTCCTCCTTTGCCTATCCATCTCCTATGCATCCGAGCTCCAGCGCCCAAGCCCGCACTTCCCACCTCAACCTTCTCCAGCAATGTCCGGAGCGGGAGGCAAGTGGATGGTCTCCTCCGCCACGGAGGGTAAAGTCAAGAAGCTAAGGAAGGCCGGATACCTGTCCAAGGACATCGCGCACCGGCTTCCCAAAAAGGGGCAGCTTCTCCCCACCCCAAGGCCCCATGAGAGGGTAGTATTTCTCCCCCACTTCCTCCGCAGACTAGGTTTTCCACTCCACCCATTTTTCCGGGGGCTCATGTTCTACTACGGCCTGGATTTCCACGATCTGGCTCCGAACTTCATCCTCAACATCTCAGCATTTATCGTCGTGTGCGAGGCTTTTCTCCGCGTCCGCCCTCAATTCGGCCTCTGGCTCAAGGCCTTAAACGTCGAGCCCAAGGTGGTGCGCGGCAGCCAGGCGGAGTGCGGAGGCGCCATGGCGGGCAAGATGGCCAACGTCCTATGGTTCGAGGGCTCTTTCGTGGAGACCCTAAAGGGATGGCAATCCGGGTGGTTTTATATCACCGAGCCGCGCGATCCGAAATGGACCGCAGCCCCCGAGTTCCGATCCGGACCCCCCACGCGGCTTATGTCCTGGAAAGAGATGGGCCTGTCGTGGGGTGATGAAAAAGAGGTGACCGGATTGCAAACATGCATCCAGTCCCTGGTGAACAAGCCAGTCCGGCTTGTTAATGTAATCCAGGTTATGCTCGTCCGCCGGATCCTCCCGTGCCAACAATGGGATTTTAATCTGTGGGAGTTCGACCCGGCGCAGCATCAAACCCTCAGCAGGCTCTTCGACACGACGCACGAAGACGCCTGGAAGATGCTATTCAAGGGCGCCGAGGCTCCCGCATCCGCTTCCGAAGACCGCGGATACAGCTCGCGGCGTCACGCTAGCGAGGTATGCCATCTACACCTTTTACAGGATGTTAAGCTTTTTTCATAGTTTGACTCTATGCGGGATCGAAACTCCCTTACTTTTGACAGGCTTGGCGGGCGATATCCGGACTGATTAACTGTCCGGCTCCGCTGCCCGAAGACCCAGCCCCAGCTCTACTAGCAAAGCTGCTGGTTCTGGCGCCTTATGTGGTGCCGGAGAAGAAGGCCAAGAAGAAGAAGACCACGGGGACTCGCAAGAGTGCCCGCAACGTGGTGGTGTCGGACTCGTCATCTGACGAGTCCGAGACGCCCTCCTCCCGTGAAAACGAGGAGGAGGAAGAAGAAAACTCTCCCCCCCATCGGAGGGAGGAGATAAGAGGAAGGCCGCCCCAACGGGGGAGGCCGAGGGGTCTAGGAAAAGGAAGACCCCTCCGCCGGACTACGCCCCCAATGCCGAAGAGGGTAAAGAGGAGTGGCCAAACAGGGCCAAGCGTCCGGCGAAATCGTAAGTTCGGATATCAGAGTAACTCATGATGTTCCTTTGTTGCACAGCTTTCCCTAATGTCGAATGTAATTATGCAGTCCGCCCCGAGCCAAATTCGATGAATCGTCGGGCGGCTCCCTGGACTCATCGGACGTGAACTCAGTTCCGCCTGCTGTCTCCCCCCGGACTGCAGACGATGCCGAAGTGGCGTCGCGACAAGCTCCGGGGCAGGAGGAGGTGGTCCCGGAGGAGCCGCAAGGCAACCTCCCGGACTCCAGGAGTGAAGGGGATAGGGCTCCCTAGGGCTCTAAGTCCGGCTTTGTGCCGGACACCGCGCCGGAATCAGTTCCGGACCGCGGTAGGCGAACTCCTTCCAAGAGGAGCAAGCCTTCTGAGCCGACGGCCTCCGTCCAACTGGAGGTGTCGGACAATCTGCTGGAGGTGCTTGACGACACCTCCATCGACGAGGGGCACCGTACTATTATGAGTACGGTGATCCAGAAGGTTCAGTCCGCCAAGAGCGGACTGACTGAAGCTTGCGCTAGCCTTCTAACAGGCTTCGAGGTAAGTAAAAATATGTAAAAATATTACCGCATAGACAGTAGCCCCTGATGCTCTGTTTGGCGTTCGGAAAGAAAAGCCGAATACAAGATCTATTAAATTTCGCAGGAGTCTAAAAAAAGTCAATATGCGTATGCAGGCTTCGCTGCTACCCACTGCCGCACTGACTGCGGAGGTGGGTGTCCTGAAGCAGGACCTCGAGCGGACCGAGCAAGTGCTCGGCCTTGCCAAGCGGCGGCTCGAGGAGGAAGAAGGTAAGAAATACCTTACAGAAAAAGTGCCTATAAAAAGGCTTGATTGCAAAAAGAGTAACAGGATTGTACTGCTTATTGTAGGGGCCCCGACTAAGGTGGTGACCCTTAAGCAGGCGCTGTCTGAGGCCGAAAAGAAAACGGCCGCAGAGCGCATCGAGCGAGACAGACTTGGGGCTCAGGTCGGCGAGGTGAAGCAAGAGCTTCAGGCTCTCATAAAAAAACATGAGAGTTTGGAGCTGGAGTCGAAGGCGCAAGCATCCGAGCTTGCAACGGCCCTAGAGGCTGCCAAGTCTGCCAAGGCCGAAGCCCAAAAGGCCCTCCAAGAGTTGGAGGAGATGAGGAAGATAGCAGCGGGTAAGGCATTCTTTATGCAAAGCAGAAATATAAAAGTGAACTACCTGTTACTTACCCGAATCCGGAGCTCTCCAGGGGCATTCGCAGATCTTCCCCGCAACGTATCTGACGCTGCCACATTCTACCGAGCTGAAGAGGGCAGCTCGACGGAGAAGGTGTTCTGGTCTCAGTATTCTGAGGCCGGACACCCTGTGCCCTTGAGCGACCAGCTAAAACAGCTGGTCGAGCTCCACAAGGCGGCCGAGCATGCCATGAAGGGCTTCATAGTTCAGCTGTGGCCCGGAGAGGCCCTACCTGGGAGCTATTTCGGGCTGGTGCGGCGGCTGGTGGAGGCCTGTCCGAGGCTCGAGGTCATCAAGCGCTCCGTCTGCATCGAAGGTGCCCGTCGGGCCCTTGCCCGTGCAAAGGTGCACTGGGGTAAGCTGGACGGTGAGAAGCTTGTGAAGTACGGGCCGCTGCCGGGGAAGGAGCATCGCAAGCCCGAGAACTACTACAAGGATGTTCTTGCAGGTGCCCGCCTTGTGGCGGATGAATGTACAAAGGATGTGATTTTTGAATGAACTCGCTCGTGTTTATCCTGTGCGCTGAAAACTTGTTCATATGCGCTAAGCAATGCTTATTGAATTTAAAATATTACTTTCTATGCGTCCGTTTATCAAAAATTGAGAGATGACCAGTCGTCGGCTTCTCCCCCCATGCCACTAGTGCTGGGGTGTTCGGGATAAACCTAAGTGCTCTTTTTCCCATAGTTGGGTCCTTCGAGGGAGGCGCTCAGCACAACGAACCAGGCAATCGGACTATAATGCTTGAACACTCTCACTTAGCCATAGAACTCTATAATTTTAAATTTCGGCGAAGCCCCTAGTTCGGAAGACCGAGTTCGGGGTGCTATCCATGCCTTGGCCGGACAAAGCCAGCTCCTCGCTCGAAGCGGCATAAGCCTTTAGGGACTCGAAAAACCTCTCGAACAGTGACCGGTCTCTCGCCACATCATGACAGTCAGTTTTAGCTTTCTCCACTGAGGTGCTTAACCCAGCTGAACCGGGGCACAATCGCAGTGGTTCTCCTAGTGCTACCTTAGCCGATAGAGCGGAACGTAAGGCACCAAAACATAGGAGCCGGCCAAACCCAACTATTGACCCAAATCATGATTCGGAGCCGATGCATATAGTGCTATAAGTTCGGTGTGCCGCACTTGTGAAAGTGTACGGACTTCTCACACCATTATGAGGGGTACTGAAGCCCCTGGCGTGTTTGCCGTACCATGGTGTACGGGTGCAATCATGTCATTTAATAAACATAAATGTGAAAAGAAGATAATGCAAAAAATAGACAAGAAGCTAAGAATTGTTTATAGAGAGGCTATTTATCAAAGCCGAACGATACAAATAGTGCGGTAAGCAAAAGATATTGGACTATTCAGTATGTCCTGACCAGGGGCAGGCCGCGGAATTGTATTTAAAACAGGTATACCGCTCGTAATAGAGACCACCTGGGAGTTCCATAATGCGGCATGGCTTGTCTGCCTCCCTGGATCTTGCATCGTTTCTGCGGCAGTCGAATTGCCGAACAGGTCGTCCGAAGTGTGGAGTCCTGAAAGTAAGAAAAAATTAAAAAAATAATCCGGCAGCCCCTAGTACGTTTTAAGCCGTATTTTGGGCGTGCCGTTATTGTGCCCCTTCCCCTGTGCCCATGGTATTTCAAGGGCGTAGTTATGTATGCGAGGTGCTGGTTTCGCTATGTCGCGAAAGCTGGGGTTGGGGCCGCATTGCTACGCTTGCTCAGAGTGTGCCAGGCGGTCCTACTGTGGGTTACTCCGGGCGCGCTTGGCAGTGTCTGGCTTTTTAATGGCCGGACTGGAGAATTGCCTGAGAAGGCTACTTTGTACCTCCGCTGCGAGAGCCGCCGTATGCTCCTCTGTATGGAGGGAGCGTTCGATGTTTCCATTGACCGTAATTACTCCTCGAGGGCCTGGCATCTTGAGCTTGAGATATGCATAGTGTGGCACCGGATTGAACTTTGGGAATGCGGTTCGTTCGAGCAGGGCGTGATAGCCACTTCAAAACGGGACTATATTGAAGATTAACTCTTCGCTTCGGAAATTGTCCGGGGATCCGAAGACCATGTCAAGTGTTACTGAGCTTGTACAGTTGGCTTCTACACATGGTATAATGCCTTTAAAGGTCGTTCTTGTGGGCTTAATCCTTGAGGGATCTATGCCCATTTTCCGCACTGTATCCTGATAAAGCAGGTTCAGGCTACTGCCGCCGTCCATGAGGACTCTTGTGAGATGAAATCCATCGATGATTGGGTCGAGAACCAATGCGGCGAAGCCGCCATGACGGATGCTAGTGGGATGGTCCCTTCGATCAAAAGTGATCGGGCAGGAGGACCATGGGTTGAACTTTGGGGCGACTGGCTCCATCGTGTATACGTCCTGTAGCGCACGCTTCCGCTCCCGCTTGGGAATGTGGGTTGCGTATATCATGTTCACCGTCCGCACTTGTGGGGGAAAGCCTTTCTGTCCATTGTTGTTCGGCGGCTTGGTCTCCTCGTCGTTGCTGTGCAGCCCCTTGTCTCTGTTTTCGGCCCTTAACTTGCCTGCCTGCTTGAATACCCAACAATCCCTGTTAGTGTGATTGGCTGGCCTTTCGGCGGTGCCATGTATCTAGAACAAGCGATCGAGTATTCGGTCCAAACTGGACGGGCCCTAAGTATTCTTTTTGAATGGCATTTTCCGCTGACCGGATTTATAGCCTTTGAATCCGACATTGACTGCCGTGTCTTCATTGCTGTCGCTGCTAACACGGCGTTTTTGCTTATTCTGACGTGTCTTGCCACTTTTGTCCTTGGTATCCGAATTACCAGGGTTCTTTGATAAGTTGTTACTATGAGCTATCCAGCTGTCTTCTCCCGCGCAAAAGCGGGTCATGAGTGTCGTGAGGGCTGCCATGGATTTCGGCTTTTCCTGTCCCAAGTGCCGGGCAAGACACTCGTCGCGTATGTTATGCTTGAAGGCTGCTAGGGCCTTTGCGTCCGGACAGTCGACTATCTGGTTTTTCTTAGTTAGGAACCGTGTCCAGAATTGTCTGGCTGATTCCTCTGGCTGCTGAATTATGTGGCTTAAGTCGTCGGCATCCGGTGGTCGCACGTAAGTGCCCTGGAAGTTGTCGAGGAATGCGGCTTCCAGGTCCTCCCAAGAACCGATTGAGTCTTCTGGCAAGTTGTTAAGCCAATGCCGGGCCGGTCCTTTAAGTTTGAGCGGGAGGTATTTGATGGCATGTAGATCATCGCCGCGTGCCATGTGGATGTGAAGGAGATAATCCTCGATCCATACCGCCAGATCTGTTGTGCCATCGTATGATTCGATGTTTATGGGTTTGAAACCCTCTGGGATTTTATGATCCATTACTTCATTCGTGAAGCATAGAGGGTGTGTGGCGCCTCTGTACTGGGCTATATCACGACGCAGCTCAGAAGAGCTATGTCTGTTGTGTTCGGCCCGGCCGGATTTGTTGTATCCGGAGTGAAGATCGTTGTCACATGCCGTAGGGCGCCTGCGTGATCCGTAGATCGATCTTGTTTGTCTTGCCTTATCCTCCAGTATGTCTCGCAGGTCGGGCGCATTTTCCCGTGCCTTAGTTGAGCGGCGTCGGGCATGGCTTGGGTGGAGGGCCGAGAGGCCTCTCTGTCGCGGCCGCGAGGTGGCCGGTCTGCCATGTCATGCGCTGGTGATGTAGGTGCTTCCTCCTCTGACCGGGGTAGCGGCCTGCGCTTCGGGTAACTCTTGGAGGGGCGTTCGAGTTCATACTCTTCGCCCGCAAGGACTTCAGTCCATCTGTCAGCTAGCAAATCTTGGGCAGCTCTAAGCTGTTGCTACTTTTTCTTGAGGCTTCTTGCCGTGGCTAAAAGCCTGCGTTTGAAACGCTCTTGTTCGGCGGGGTCTGATGGTATGACGAATTCGTCGTCATCGAGGCTTGCCTCGTCTTCGGAGGGAGGCGTATAGTTATCACCCTCGACCTCTCGGTCTGCCGCTCTCTCATGAGGGCTGGCTTCTCCATCTTCCTGTGCCGAATCTTGTTGAGGTGGGTGTTCTTCGGCGCTATCCGGGGTAGTATTATCTCCTGTGTCGGAATCACCGTTTTTGCTTTGGCGGGATTTAGAGCGGCACCGCTGACGCCGGCGCTTTGGCTGTTTCTTGGGGGCGTCATCCCCCACTGTTCCATCGCCATCTCCATCTTTTGGAGTATCCACCATATATATGTCATATGACGAGGTGGCCTTCCAGCGCCCTACAGGTGCTGGTTCCTGTTCGTCTCCTACATCGTCGTCCATGCCGTCAATGTCTTCGGAGCTGAAGTCAAGCATGTCGGTTAGATCGTCGACAGTGGCTACAAAGTGGGTGGTGGGTGGGCTTTGAATTTCCTCATCGTCCGTATCCCACCCTCGCTGACCGTAGTCCGGCCAGGGCTCTCCTGATAAAGAGAGAGACTTAAGAGAATTCAGGATGTCGCCAAAAGGCGAATGCTGAAAGATGTCTGCGGCGGTGAACTCCATTATCGGCGCCCAATCGGATTCGACTGGCAGGGGCGCGGGGGGTTCGGAGTCCCGGTTGGAGTCCGGATCCTCGGAGTCACGGGTTGCGCAGAGTGCGGGCTAGCGTTCGGCTCGATCGCTTTTGGGATCGCAGCCCCCGAGGTGATGTCCAACCGCCCATCCTCGATTGGCGCAATAGGCTCCGAGTTAGAGGTCGGAACCGATGTGTGTGCGGCCTCCAGGACACTGTCCGGGGGCAGAGCTAGATCATGCCCCTCGAGATAGTGCGGCGCGCTTGGCCATGGCTCAAGCCCATCAAAGATCAAGTCTCCGCGGATGTCAGCCGTGTAGTTTAAGCTTCCAAACCTGACTTGATGGCCAGGGGCGTAGCTTTCGATCTGCTCCAGGTGGCTGAGCGAATTGGCCCGCAGAGCGAAGCCACCGAAGACGAAGATCTGTCCGGGGAGAAAAGTCTCACCCTGGACCGCATCGTTGTTGATGATCAAAGGAGCCATCGGGCCTAAAGGCGACGACACAGAGGAACTCTCAATGAAAGCACCAATGTCGTTGTCAAAACCGGCGGATCTCGGGTAGTGGGTCCTGAACTATGCGTCTAGGCCGGATGGTAACAGGAGGCAGGGAACACGATGTTTTACCCAGGTTCGGGCCCTCTTGATGGAGGTAAAACCCTACGTCCTGCTTGATTAATATTGATGATGTGGGTAGTACAAGAGTAGATCTACCACGAGATCAAGGAGGCTAAACCCTAGAAGCTAGCCTACGGTATGATTGTCGTATATGGAGTTGATTGCCTACGGACTACAACCCTCCGGTTTATATAGATACCGGATAGGGTTAGGGTTACATAGAGTCGGTTACAATGGTAGGAGATCTTGAGTATCCGCATCGCCAAGCTTGCCTTCCACGCCAAAGGAAAGTCCCATCCGGACACGGGACGAAGTCTTCAATCTTGTATCATCATAGTCCAGGAGTCCGGCTGAAGGTATAGTCCGGCTACCCGAACACCCCCTAATCCAGGACTCCCTCAGTCCCCTTTATCCCATACGCAACAATCCCTTACTCGGGTTTATGCTTCTGTCACTCAAGCAACCCACTATAAGCGAATCATGAACGTATTGCAACACCCTACTGCGGGAATCCCTCAAGATTGCGCGACACGGAGGGCACAATAGGACAACACCAAAATAAAACATACAACTCGTACTAATCTAGATCATCAATCAACCCAAAGATAAAGGATATCTACTCAAAACATCATAGGATGGTAACACATCATTGGATCATAATATGTGGCATAAAGCACCATGTTCAACTAGGGATTATAGCGGGGTGCGGGAGAGTGGACCGCATAAAAGAGATGAGGGTGATGATGATGATGGTGATGTTGATGAAGACGATCACCGCGGCGATGATTCCCCTCTCGATGGCACTCCGGTGCCACCAAGAGAGAGGAGGAGAGGTTCTCCTCCTTGTGCTTCCTCCTCCATGGCCTCCCCCTGGATGGGGAGAGGTTCTCCCTCTGGTCCTTGGCCTTCATGGTGATGATGTCCCCTCCGGGATCCTCCTCCATAGCCTCCGGTGATGGTGGCCCCCTCCGGCAGGGTGCCAGAGAGGGCCTAGATTGATTTCTCGTGGCTACAAAGGCTTGCGGCGGCGGAACTTCTGATCTAGGTTAATTTCTGGAGGTTTGGGTATTTATAGGAGAGGTTGGCATCGAGAACAAGTCAGGGGCCCCACAGGTAGTCCACGAGGCACAGGGGCGCGCCCGGGGGGGGGGGAACCCTCGTGGGGCCCATGGGACTCCCCTCCGATAGATTTTTGTTCCAGTATTTTTTATATTTTCTAGAAAAATTCTCCGTTGATTTTCATCGCATTCCGAGAACTTATATTTCTGCACAAAAACAACACCATGGTAGTTCTGCTGAAAACAGCGCCAGTCCGGGTTAGTTCTAATCAAATCATACCAAAATCATATAAAACTATTGTAAAGATGGCATGAATACTTCATAAGGTAGATACGTTGGAGACGTATCATTGTCCTCGACGATAGCGACGATGACGCGTCGCCGCCACCGGTCCGCCATAGAGATGCCGGGTAGGGGTCCAGCAAGGGCTGCCCCGCCATCAAGAAGGAGAAGGCCGCCGCTGACGACGACGAGGACGGCGGCGACGTCAGCCACTTCGCCGCGCTAAGTGACTTCTTTGCCTCATAGTTGTTTTTTTAAAACTTATGTAATAATGCCGAACATGCCGAATATAATGTGAAGTTTACCGAATTTGGACGAACGTTTTGTCTAATTTGCCGAACTTTGCCGAATTCAGTTTTTTTAAAAACTAACTGCGTCTGGGGGCGGCCCTTGGGCGAGCGGCTGGGAACCCGCTCGCCCCCATGCCGATTTTAGCGTCGGCTCGCCCCCAGGGGGGCGCGTAAAATCGCCGCCTGGGGGGCGAACGGCTGGAGATGCTCTTAGAGTCTTGTTACTCCTTATTCTCCTCATATCGACATCTCACCCTAAACTTGAAAACTTCAATCACACAAAACTTAACGAAACTTTGTGAGATAGATTAGTATGATAAAGAGCAAACCTTTTCACTTTTGGTACAGTCAAAGACAAGATTCATAATTGTTCTCACACAATGTCTACTTTAGCATATCATTTCCATAATTTATATTGAGCAATATAAGCCACGGACACTAGAAAACAAGCAAACTATGCATTGAAAACAGAATCTGTCAAAAATAGAACAGTCTGTAGTAATCTGTACTCCAACAATACTTGTGCTACTCCAAAAATTCTAAAAAATATAGGAAAACCTGAGTAATTTGTCTATTAATATTCTGCAAAAAGAATCATCATTTTATCATGCTTCTGTTAAAAATGAGAATTGTTTTCTTGAGCGCAAAAGTTTCTATTTTTCAGCAAGATTAAATCAACTATCACCGTAAGCCATCCCAAAGGTCTTACTTGGCACTTTATTGAAACGAAAGCTATGAAACATTATTACTACAATAGATTAATCATGTGAACACACAAAAACAGTAGGTAAAAGTGTTGGGTTGTCTCCCAACAAGCGCTTTTCTTTAATGCCTTTTAGCTAGGCATGATGATTTCAATGATGCTCACATAAAAGATAAGAATTGAAACATAACGAGAGAATCATGAAGCATATGACTAGCACATTTAAGTCTAACCCACTTCCTATGCATAGGTATTTTGTGAGCAAACAACTTATGGGAACAAGAATCAACTAGCATAGGAAGGCAAAACATGCATAACTTCAAAACTTTCAACACATAAAGAGAAAACTTGGTATTATTGCAATATGTAAAAGCATATTTTCCTCTCTCATAATAATTTTCAATCGAATCATGAATTAATTCAACAATATAGCTATCACATAAAGCATTCTTTTCATGATCCACATGTTGGGGAACGTAGTAATTTCAAAATTTTCCTACGCACACGCAAGATCATGGTGATGCATAGCAACGAGAGGGGAAGAGTGTTGTCCACGTACCCTCGTAGACCGTAAGAGGAATTGTTATGACAACACGGTTGATGTAGTCGTACGTCTTCACGATCGACTGATCCTAGCACCGAACGTACGACACCTCCACGATCTACACACGTTCAGCTCGGTGACGTCCCATGAACTACGATACAGTAGAGCTTCGAGGGAGAGCTTCGTCAGCACGATGGCGTGATGACGGTGATGATGAAGCTACCGGCACAGGGCTTCGCCTAAGCACTACGACGATATGACCGAGGTGGATTATGGTGGAGGGGGCACCGCACACGGCTAAAAGATCAATGATCAACTTGTGTGTCTATGGGGTGCCCCCTCCTCCGTATATAAAGGAGTGGAGGAGGGGGAGGGCCGACCGTCCTATGGCGCGCCCCATGGGGAGTCCTACTCCCACTAGGAGTAGGATTCCCCCCTTCCATGTACTAGGAGTAGGGGAGAAGGAAGGGGGGCGCCGCCCCCCTTCCTAGTCCAATTCGGACTAGAAGGGGAGGGGCGCGCGGCCTGTCCTGGCCGCCCCCTCTCTCTCCACTAAGGCCCATAAGGCCCATTACACTCCCTGAGGGGTTCCGGTAACCCCCCGGTACTACAGTATATGTCCAAACTCACTCGGAACCCTTCTGATGTCCAAACATAGTCATCCAATATATCGATTTTTATGTCTCGACCATTTTGAGACTCCTCATCATGTCCGTGATCATATCTGGGACTCCGAACTACTTTCGGTACATCAAAACACATAAACTCATAATATCGATCGTCACCGAACGTTAAGCGTGCGGACCCTACGGGTTCGAGAACTATGTAAACATGACCGAGACTCATCTCAGGTCAATAACCAATAGTAGAACCTGGATGCTCATATTGGTTCCTACATATTCTACGAAGATCTTTATCGGTCAAACCGCATAACAACATACGTTGTTCCCTTTGTCATTGGTATGTTACTTGCCCGAGATTCGATCGTCGGTATCTCAATACCTAGTTCAATCTTGTTACCAGCAAGTCTCTTTACTCATTCTGTAATGCATCATCCCGCAACTAACTCATTATTTACAATGCTTGCAAGGCTTATAGTGATGTGCATTACCGAGAGGGCCCAGAGATACATCTCCGACAATCGGAGTGAAAAATCCTAATCTCTATCTATGCCAACTCAACAAGTACCATTGGAGACACCTGTAGAGCACCTTTATAATCACCCTGTTACGTTGTGATGTTTGGTAGCACACAAAGTGTTCCTCCGGTATTTGGGAGTTTCATAATCTCATAGTCATAGGAACATGTATAAGTCATGAAGAAAGCAATAGCAATATACTAAACGATCAAGTGTTAAGCTAACGGAATGGGTCAAGTCAATCACATCATTTATCAATGATGTGATCCCATTAATCAAATGACAACTCATGTCTATGGCTAGGAAACTTAACCATCTTTGATTCAACGAGCTAGTCAAGTAGATGCATACTAGTGACACTCTGTTTGTCTATGTATTCACACATGTACTAAGTTTCCGGTTAATACAATTCTAGCATGAATAATAAACATTTATCATGATCTAAGGAAATATAATTAATAATTTTATTACTGCCTCTAGGTCATATTTCCTTCAGTCTCCCACTTGCACTAGGGTCAATAATCTAGATTACACAGTAATGATTCTAACACCCATGGAGTCTTGGTGCTGATCATGTTTTGCTCGTGAGAGAGGCTTAGTCAATGGGTCTGCAACATTCAGATCCATATGTATCTTGCAAATCTCTATGTCTCCCTCCTTGACTTGATCGCGGATGGAATTGAAGCATCTCTTGATGTGCTTGGTTCTCTTGTGAAATCTGGATTCCTTTGCCAAGGCAATTGCACCAGTATTGTCACAAAAGATTTTCATTGGACCCGATGCACTAGGTATGACACCTAGATTGGATATGAACTCCTTCATCCAGACTCCTTCAGTTGCTGCTTCTGAAGCAGCTATGTACTCCGCTTCACACGTAGACCCCGCCATGACGCTTTGCTTAGAACTACACCAACTGACAGCTCCACCGTTCAATATAAACATGTATCCGTGTTGTGACTTAGAGTCATCCGGATCAGTGTCAAAGCTTGCATCGACGTAACCATTTACGACGAGCTCTGTGTCACCTCCATAAATGAGAAACAAATCCTTAGTCCTTTTCAGGTATTTCACGATGTTCTTGACCGCTGTCTAGTGATCCACTCCTGGATTACTTTGGTACCACCCTGCTAAATTTAGAGCAAGGCACACATCAGGTCTGGTACACAGCATTGCTTACATGATAGAGCCTATGGCTGAAGCATAGGGAAAACCTTTCATTTTCTCTCTATCTTCTGCAGTGGTCGGGCATTGAGTCTGACTCAACTTCACACCTTGTAACACAGGCAAGAACCCTTTCTTTGCTTGATCCATTTTGAACTTGTTCAAAACTTTGTCAAGGTATGTGCTCTGTGAAAGTCCAATTAAGCGTCTTGATCTATCTCTATAGATATTAATGCCCAATATATAAGCAGCTTCACCGAGGTCTTTCATTGAAAAAATCTTATTCAAGTATCCTTTTATGCTATCCGGAAATTCTATATCATTTCCAATCAACAATGTGTCATCCACATATAATATTAGAAATTCTATAGAGCTCCCACTCACTTTCTTGTAAATACAGGCTTCTTCAAAAGTCTGTATAAAACCATATGCTTAGATCACACCATCAAAACGTTTATTCCAACTCTGAGATGTTTGAACCAGTCCATAAATGGATCGCCGGAGCTTGCACACTTTGTTAGCTCCCTTTGGATCGATAAAACCTTCAGGTTGCAACATATGCAACTCTTCTTCCAGAAATCCATTCAGGAATGCAGTCTTTACATCCATTTTCCAAATTTCATAATGATAAAATGCAGCAATTGCTAGCATGATTCGGATGGACTTAAGCATCGCTACGGGTGAGAAGGTCTCATCGTAGTTAACTCCTTGAACTTGTCAAAAACCTTTCGCAACAAGTCGAGCTTTGTAGACAGTAACATTACCGTTAGCGTCAGTCTTCTTCTTGAAGATCCATTTATTCTCGATGGCTTGCTGATCAACGGGCAAGTCAACCAAAGTCCACACTTTGTTCTCATACATGGATCCCATCTCAGACTTCATGGTCTCAAGCCATTTCACGGAATCTGGGCTCATCATCGCTTCCTCGTAGTACGTAGGTTCGTCATGGTCAAGCAACATGACCTCCAGAACAGGATTACCGTACCACTCTGGTGTGGGTCTTACTCTAGTTGACCTACAAGGTTCAGTAGTAACTTGATCTGAAGTTTCATGATCATCATCGTTAGCTTCTTCACTAATTGGTGTAGGAGTCACCTGAACAGATTTCTGTGATGAACTACTTTCCAATAAGGGAGCAGGTACAGTTACCTCATCAAGTTCTACATTCCTCCCATTCACTTCTTTCGAGAGAAACTTCTTCTCTAGAAAGGATCCACTCTTAGCAACAAACATATTGCCTTTCGGATCTGTGATAGAAGGTGTACCCAACAGTTTCTTTTTGTGTATCCTATGAAGACGCACTTTTCCAATTTTTGGGTTTGTGCTTATCAGGCTGAAAGTTTTTCACATAAGCATCACAACCCCAAACTTTAAGAAATGACAGCTTAGGTTTCTTGCTAAACCACAGTTCATATGGTGTCATCTCAACGGATTTAGATGGTGCCCTATTTAACGTGAATGCAGTTGTCTCTAAGGCATAACCCTAAAACGATAGCGATAAATCGGTAAGAGACATCATAGATTGCACCATATCTAATAAAGTACGATTATGACGTTCGGACACACCATTATGCTGTGGTGTTCCAGGTGGTATGAGTTTGTGAGACTATTCCACACTGTTTTAATTGAAGACCAAACTCGTAACTCAAATATTCGTCTCCGCGATCAGATCTTAGAAACTTTATTTTCTTGTTACGATGATTTTCCACTTCACTCTAAAACTCTTTGAACTTTTCAAATGTTTCAGACTTATGTTTCATTAAGTAGATATACCCATATCTACTCAAATCATATGTGAAGGTGAGAAAATAACGATACCCGCCGTGAGCCTCAACATTCATTGGACCACATACATCAGTATGTATGATTTCCAACAAATCTGTTGCTCGCTCCATTGTCCCGAAGAACGGAGTTTTAGTCATCTTGCCCATGAGGCATGGTTCGCAAGTACCAAGTGATTCATAATCAAGTGATTCCAAAAGTCCATCAGAATGGAGTTTATTCATGCTTTTTACACCAATATGACCTAAACGACGGTGCCACAAATAAGTTGCACTATCATTATCAACTCTACATCTTTTGGCTTCAATATTATGAATATGTGTATCACTACTATCGAGATTCAATAAAAATAGACCACTCTTCAAGGGTGCATGACCATAAAAGATATTACTCATATAAATAGAAGAACCATTATTCTCTGATTTAAATGAATAACTGTCTCGCATCAAACAAGATCTAGATATAATGTTCATGCTTAACGCTGACACCAAATAACAATTATTCAGGTCTAAAACTAATCCCGAAGGTAGATGTAGAGGTAGCGTGCCGACCGCGATCACATCGACTTTGGAACCATTTCCCACGCGCATCGTCACCTCATCCTTAGCCAATATTCGCTTAATCTGTAGTCCCTGTTTTGAGTTGCAAATATTAGCAACAGAACCAGTGTCAAATACCAAGGTGCTACTGCGAGCATTAGTAAGGTACACATCAATAACATATATATATATCACATATACCTTGTTCACCTTGCCATCCTTCTTATCTGCCAAATACTTGGGGCAGTTCCGCTTCTAGTGACCAGTCCCTTTGAAGTAGAAGAACTCAGTCTCAGGCTTAGGTCCAGACTTGGGCTTCTTCACTTGAGCAGCAACCTGCTTGCCGTTCTTCTTGAAGTTCCCCTTCTTCCCTTTACCCTTTTTCTTGAAACTGGTGGTCTTGTTGACCATCAACACTTGATGCTCCTTCTTGATTTCTACCTCAGCAGCCTTTAACATTGCGAAGAGCTCAGGAATTGTCTTATCTGTCCCTTGCATATTGCTACCTCTTGAGCACTGCGTTGGTTTTCCTCGAAGAGGAAGGGATGATGCAACAAAGTAGCGTAAGTATTTCCCTCAGTTTTTGAGAACCAAGGTATCAATCCAGTAGGAGGCTACGCGCGAGTCCCTCATACCTGCACAAAACAAATAAATCCTCGCAACCAACGCGAATAGGGGTTGTCAATCCCTACACGGCCACTTATGAGAGTGAGATCTGATAGATATGATAAGATAATATTTTTGGTATTTTTGTGATGAAGATGCAAAGTAAAATAAAGGCAAAGTAAAAAAGCAAAGGAAATAACTAAGTAGTAGGAGATCAATATGATAAAGATAGACTCGGGGGTCATAGGTTTCACTAGTGGCTTCTCTCGAGAGCATACGTATTCTATGATGGGTGAACAAATTACTATTGAGCAATTGACAGAACTGAGCATAGTTATGAGAATATCTAGGTATGATCATGTATATAGGCATCATGTCTGAGGCAAGTAGACCGACTCCTGCCTGCATCTACTACTATTACTCCACTCATCAACCGCTATCCAGCATGCATCTAGAGTATTAAGTTAAAAACAAAGTAACGCCTTAAGCAAGATGACATGATGTAGAGGGATAGACTCATGCAATATGATGAAAAACCCATCTTGTTATCCTCGATGGCAACAATACAATACGTGCCTTGCTGCCCCTACTGTCACTGGGAAAGGACACTGCAAGATTGAACCCAAAGCTAAGCACTTCTCCCATTGCAAGAAAGATCAATCTAGTAGGCCAAACCAAACTGATAATTCGAAGAGACTTGCAAAGATAACCAACCATACATAAAATAATTCAGAGAAGATTCAAATATTGTTCATAGATAGACTTGATCATAAACCCACAATTCATCGGTCTCAACGAACACACCGCAAAAAGAAGATTACATCGAATAGTTCTCCACAAGAGAGGGGGAGAACATTGTATTGAGATCCAAAAAGAGAGAAGAAGCCATCTAGCTAATAACTATGGACCCGTAGGTGTGAGGTGAACTACTCAAACTTATTGGAGGGGCTATGGTGTTGATGTAGAAGCCCTCCGTCATCGATGCCCCCTCCGACGGAGCTCCGGAACAGGCCCCAAGATGGGATCTCATGGATACAGAAAGTTGCGGCGGTGGAATTAGGGTTTTGGCTCCGTATCTGATTGTTTGGGGGTACGCAGGTATATATAGGAGGAAGGAGTACGTCGGTGGAGCAATAGGGGGGCCATGAGTGTGGAGGGCGCGCTTGGGGGGGGGGGGTAGGCACGCCCCCTACCTCGTGGCCTCCTCTTTTGTGTCTTGACGTATGGTCCAAGTCTCCTAGGTCTTGTTCGTTGAGAAAATCGCGTTCCTGAAGGTTTCATTCCGTTTGGACTCCGTTTGATATTCCTTTTCTTCGAAACCCTAAAACAGGCAAAAAACAGCAATTCTAGGCTAGGCCTCCGGTTAATAGGTTAGTCCCAAAATAATATAAAAGTGGATAATAAAGCCCAATGATGTCCAAAACAGTAGATAATATAGCATGGAGCAATCAAAAATTATAGATATGTTGGAGACATATCACATATTATAGTTCATCACGAAGCTCTTATAGCCTGGTGGCAGTGATTAAAGAATTCTGTCAATGACACTATCATCAGGAAGATTAACTCCCACTTGAATCAAGTGATTATTATGTCCAGGCATTTTGAGTATATGTTCACTGACATAACTGTTTTCCACCATCTTGCAGCTATAGAACTTATTGGAGACTTCATATCTCTCAATCCGGGCATTTGCTCGAAATATTAACTTCAACTCCTAGAACATCTCATATGCTGCATAACGTTCAAAACGTCAGTGAAATCCCGGTTATAACCCATAAAGCATGGCACACACTAAACTATAGAGTAGTCATCAGCTTTACTCTGCTAGACGTTCATAACATCTGGCGTTGCTCCTGCAGTGGGTTTGGCACCTAGCGGTGCTTCCAGGACGTAATTCTTCTGTGCAGCAATGAGGATACTCCATAAGTTATGGACCCAATCCATGTAGTTGCTACCATTAAAATTCAACAGAACAACAGCACGGGCCAACTATCTACAACAACATAGACATGCAAAATAGAGAAAATTCCTTATTTGACACTATCTTAAAATCTGCTTCCTTATTTGACACTGGAAAAGTTTTTCTTCCCTATTTGACACAAGTTCTAAATTTTATTTCCTATATGACATTTTTGTCCATTTTGAGCCTAAATGACACCTGAAAAGACTCTTTTGCCCCTCATGTGGTATGTGTGTGGGGGGCAATAGCACGCACACGCAGCATCAGTGCGAGGGCAGGAGCACACACGCAACAACACATACACATGCACCAACACACAACACACGCGCACACACACGCAACAACACGCGCGCGCGTGCACACACACACACGCATCAACACACATGCACGCGCACACACACGCAGCAACACACACTTCACGCAGCACACACACATACACACACACACGCAGCAGCAGCAGCACACACGCAGGCAGCACATAGGCACACAACCGCACACACACACGCGCGCGCGCACGTACACACGCAGTAGCAAACACACGCAGCAGCACACATGCAGCAGCAGCACACACGCAGGCAGCACATAGGCACGCAACAACACACACACGCACGCACGCACGTACACATGCAGCAGCAAACACACACGCAGCAGCAAACACACGCGCAGTAGCACACATGCACACACACATGCAGCAGCAGCACACATGTGCGAGTGCACCCACACACGCAACAGCACACGCGCGCGCGCACACATACCACATGAAGGGCAAAATCGTCTTTTCAGGTGTCATTTAGGCTCAAAATGGATGGAAGTGTCGGATAGGGAATAAAATTTGGGACTAGTGTCAAATAGGGAAGAAAAACTTTTCCAGTGTCAAATGAGGAACCAGATTTTAAGACAGTGTCAAATAAGGAATTTTCTCTGCAAAATACTATCAGGTACTAAATTCAGAATAAATTAAAGTTCAATTAATCATATTACTAAAGAACTCCCACTTAGATAGACATCCCTCTAATCATCTAAGTGATCGCGTGATCCAAATCAACTAAACCATGTCCGATCATCACGTGAGATCGAGTAGTTTTCAATGGTGAACATCACTATGTTGATCATATCTACTATATGATTCATGCTCGACCTTTAGGTCTCAGTGTTCCGAGGCCATATTTGCATATGCTAGGCTCGTCAAGTTTAACCCAAGTATTCTGCATGTGCAAAACTGGCTTCCACCCGTTGTATGTGAACGTAGAGCATATCACACCCGATCATCACATGGTGTCTCGGCACGACGAATTTTCGCAATGGTGCATACTCAGGGACAACACTTGTACCTTGAAATTTAGTGAGAGATCATCTTATAATGCTACCGTAGAACTAAGCAAAGTAAGATGCATAAAGGATAAACACCACATGCAATCAATATAAGTGATATGATAGGGCCATCATCATCTTGTGCCTTTGATCTCCATCTCCAAAGCACCGTCATGATCACCATCGTCACTGGCGCGACACCTTGATCTCCATCGTAGCATCGTTGTCGTCTCGCCAACTATTGCTTCTACGACTATCGCTACCGCTTAGTGATAAAGTAAAGCAATTAGATGGTGATTGCATTTAATACAATAAAGCGCCAACCATATGGCTCCTGCTAGTTGCCGATAACTTTGTTACAAAACATGATCATCTCATACAATAAAATTTAGCATCATGTCTTGACCATATCACATCACAACATGCCCTGCAAAAACAAGTTAGACGTCCTCTATTTTGTTGTTGCAAGTTTTACGTGGCTGCTACGGGCTGAGCAAGAACCGTTCTTACCTACGCATCAAAACCACAACAATATTTCATCAAGTATGTGCTGTTTTAACCTTCAACAAGGACCGGGCATAGCCATACTTGATTCAACTAAAGTTGGAGAAACTGACACCCGCTAGCCACCTGTGTGCGAAGCACATCGGTTGAACCAGTCTCGCGTAAGCGTACGCGTAATGTCGGTCCGGGCCGCTTCATCCAACAATATCGCCGAATCAAAGTATGACATGCTGGTAAGCAGTATGACTAGTATCGCCCACAACTCACTTGTGTTCTACTCGTGCATATGACATCTATGCATAAACCTGGTGAGGGAGTCCTGGATTAGGGGGTCTCCGGACAGCCGTACTATATCCTTTGGCCGGACTGTTGGACTATGAAGATACAAGATTGAAGACTTCGTCTCGTGTCCGGATGGGACTCTACTTGGCATGGAAGGCAAGCTAGGAAATACGGATATGGATATCTCCTCCTTTGTAACCGACATTGTGTAACCCTAACCCTCTCCGGTGTCTATATAAACCGGAGGGTTTTAGTCCGTAGGACAACATACAATCATACCATAGGCTAGCTTTTAGGGTTTAGCCTCTCCGATCTCGTGGTAGATCAACTCTTGTAATACCCATATCATCAAGAATAAATCAAGCAGGACGTGGGGTTTTACCTCCATCAAGAGGGCCCGAACCTGGGTAAAACATCGTGTCCCCTGCCTCCTGTTACCATCCGCTTTAGACGCACATTTCGGGACCCCCTACCCGAGATCCGCCGGTTTTGACACCGACATTGGTGATTTCATTGAGAGTTCCTCTGTGTCGTCGTCGTTAGGCTTGATGGCTCCTGCAATCATCGATAGCGATGCAGTCCAGGGTGAGACTTTTCTCCCCGGACAGATCTTTGTGTTCGGCAGCTTCGCACTGCGGGCCAACTCGCTTGGCCATCTAGAGCAGATCGAAAGTTACGCCCGTGGCCACCAGGTCAGGTTTGGAAGCTTAAACTACACGGCCGATATCCGCGGAGACTTGATCTTCGACGGATTCGAGCCTCTGCCTTGTGCGTCACGCGGTCACGATGAGTACGATTTAGCTCTGCCATCGGACCGTGTTCAAGAAATCACACCGGCAGCCGCTCCGGCCCTTAATTCGGAGCCAGTTGCGCCTCCCATGGACGGGTGGATAGACCCCGCCACAGAGGCCGCATCCCCAATGGCGATCGAGCCGAATATTGATCTTACCCTTCGCGAGAGCCGTGTTGTTGAACTACCGGATACTTCTCCGGCCACGGACTCCAAACCGCCTGCGCCCGTTCCTATCGAATCCGGTTGGGCGCCGATCATGGAGTTTACCTCCACAGATATCTTTCAGCACTCGCCCTTCGGCGACATACTGAATTCATTAAAGTCTCTCTCCTTATCAGGAGAGTCCTGGCCGAAATATGTCCGGCAGGATTGGGATGCATATGATGAAGAAATTCGCCGCCCACCCACCACCCATTTAGTAGCCACTGTCGATGACTTAACCTTCATGCTCGACCCTGACTCCGAAGACATCCACGATATGGACGACGATGCAGGAGACGAACAGGAACCACTACCCATAGGGCACTGGATGCCCACTTCATCACATGATGTGTACATGGTGGACACGCCAAAAGAAGACGACGACGAGGAACGGAAGGATGCAATGAAGTGTTGTCCCCTCGAGAAGCAGTCAAAGCGGCGGCCTAAGAGCCGCTCCAAATCCCTCCTCGGCAGAAACAACGATCATATAGACCCAACGTTAGAGCAGGGTGAACCATCGCCGGACCACGGCAACACGGAGAATCAAACTGAACAACCCGACTCTGTCAGAGATAATAGTCCGGACGACATCACATCGGACAGACACCCAGAGCAACAGAATGCCCATCAACGGCTCGTTGCCACCGCGAGGAGTCTAAAAAGCAGAAGCAAAGGCTCAAGGCTGCGCAAGACACACTCAGAATTAGATGGAGTAAAGTGCTCAACATAGCAGTGAAGTACGGCGGTAATCACCCCACAAGAGCTACCCAAAGCGGAAGTTGCTACCTGAATTCGATGAGGAGGCCTTAGATCCCCCGCAACCAGAAATTAAAACGGCCATCTGGCCGGATAGACGACCTCACGGCCAACATAGAACGGCAAACAACGCCGCACATAAGCCAATACGCGATTCACGCGAGGGTTCGCATCAAAAGGACGGTGCAACCAGATCCATATATGGACCACGCAAGCGCGCTCCAGCATACTATGCAACACAACAAACATCCGAACAACACAATACACCCAGATACAGGGGTGCCGCACACCCCCTATGTTTCACCGATGAGGTGCTGGACCATGAATTTCGAGAGGGATTCCACCCGTAAACATAGAGGCATACGACGGAACAACAGACCCTGGGGTCTGGATTGAGGACTACATCCTCCATATCCATATGGCTCTAGGAGATGATCTCCACGCCATTAAGTATTTACCCCTCAAACTCAAAGGGCCAGCTCGGCATTGGTTTAAAAGCCTCCCCGAAAGCTCCATTGGAAGCTGGGAAGAGCTCGAAGACGCTTTTCGGGCAAATTTTCAAGGGACTTATGTCCGGCCTCCAGACGCGGACGATTTGAGTCATATAACTCAACAGCCCGGAGAGTCAGCCCGAAAGCTTTGGAACAGGTTTCTTACTAAAAAGAACCAAATAGTCGACTGTCCGGACGCCGAAGCCTTGGCAGCTTTTAAGCATAGCGTCCGCGACGAATGGCTTGCCAGACACCTCGGCCAAGAAAAGCCGAGAACAATGGCAGCATTAACAAGCCTCATGACCCACTTTTGCATGGGTGAGGACAGCTGGCTAGCCAGATGCAGCACCAGTGACCCAAGTACATCCGAAGTTAGAGATGGAAATGGGAAATCACGACGCAGCAAAAATAATACGCGCCGGAATAAAGAAGACAGCCCGAAGAGCATGGTAGTAAACGCCGGATTGAGAAGCTCTCGGCCAGGTCAGCAAAAGCCGCCCTCTAAAGGCAGCAGAGACAAACTGTCTAGATTAAGCAAAATTCTGGACCAAATATGTCAGATCCATAGCACCCCTGGTAAACCTGCTAATCATACCCACAGAGAATGTTGGGTCTTCAAGCAATCCGGCAAGCTCAACGCTGTACACAAGGGGGAGGATACACCAAGCGAAGACGAGGATGAGCCTCTCACGCAAGACACTAGGGAACAAAAGAAATTTCCACCAGAAGTCAAAACAGTGAACGTGTTACACGTGATCAAGGGGAGAAACAAAGAGGCACTCCCAGAGAAATATGCCCAGGGGCCTATCACCGCGGAGTCCTGCCACTGGTCGTCTCAACCGATCACTTTCGACCACCGGGATTACTCAGCAAGTATCCGGCATGCAGGATGGGCTGCCTTGGTATTATACCCAATAATTGAAGGATACCATTTCACACGAGTCGTGATGGACGGTGGCAGCAGTCTAAACCTGATATATCAGGACACAATCCGCAAAATGGGGATAGACCCAACGAAAATTTGCCACAACAATACTACCTTTAAAGGAGTAACGCCAGGCTCAGGGGCTCATTGCACGGGCTCCCTGCTACTAGAGGTTATATTCGGCTTCCCCGATAACTTCCGTAGCGAAAATTTAACATTCCACATTGCTCCGTTCCAAAGTGGCTATCAAGCACTACTTGGACGCGAAGCTTTCGCTCGCTTTAATGCAATACCGCATTACGCTTCCCTCACGCTTAAGATGCCCGGTCCACGTGGCACCATTACAATGAACGGAAATATTGAGCGATCCTTGCGCGCCGAAGAGAGTGCGACTGCCTTGGCAGCCGCACACTAAAAACGGCCTCACCAACTAAAGCATTTGATAGGTCGTCAAGACCATGGACACGGTTAGACGAGTCCGGCGCAGCTATATGTAATTCATACAGGTTTGATGGCCACACCCCTATTACAAATACAAGGGGCTCAACGCGCGCAGACAAATGGCAATTTTTACTCATCTTGAATTGTACATGGTTTCTTTAAACCTACCTTTTTGCACAACAACTTTTCACCTAAGTTTCTCTCTTTTACAGATGACCATTGTGCTACATCCGTCCAGGATAAGGCACAACGGAGACACAGGCGCAGACGTGCAGCAGGGACCCGTTCCAAGGATTCTTTTTAGATTAAGACCCCGCGTAAACCTTTTTTACTGTCTCTTGTTGATACACATCCCTTGGATTCTCAGTACAATTGAGAAGGATGCTGGCGTCTTGGCATGTGGCCACGTCAGAATAATGCATGTACCTGGACACCAGGGGCTTCTTACAAAGGGCACTGTTTAGGCCCGGTTTACACCATAAAGACCGAATACCTTAGGGAGTGTTCGGCGTTGCGAGTTTGGCCTTATATGCATCAGCTCCGAATCATGTCTTTGGTCAAATGTTGGGTTTGCCCGGCTCCTATGTTTTGCTGCCTTATGTTCCACTCTATCGGCTAAGGCGGCACCAGGAGAACTACTGCGATTGTGCCGCGGTTCATCCGGACGAGCACCTCAGTAGAGAAAGTCGAAAACTGACTGTCATGATATAGCGTTAGACTGGTCAGCCACTCGATGACCTATCGGAATGTTAGAATTCCTCCGCCTTAACAAAGGACGGTTTCCCGGCCAGGCATGTACGCACCCCGAATTCGGGAGAGTGCGGAGCCACCAGGGGCTATATAGTAACCCCACCCTAGTTCGCTGCGCCATCACCTCCTTATTAGGACCAAGACATTGGATTAAGTGTGAATATGCATTTTCTGCGAACACCCCCGCATTATATGCGTGGGGGCTGAAGCCGACGACTACAATCTTTCAGGTTATACATATGTATACATAAACGGCCGCACATGAGGCATCATATTACTTTCGAGCAAAAGTATAAATACAGCTTTAATAAATTTCATAAAAACATTGTGTTTACAATGGAATACATGTCACTCAAACATAATATTCTTCGAGCACTGGGCCTCTATCAAATAAGCGCCCTCGAGAACTTCTTCGAAATAGTGCTCGGCAGCCACTCGGCCTATGGCCGAACCCTGCGCTGCAACAATGGTAGCATCCATCTCCGCCCAGTATGCTTTGACATGGGCAAGGGCCATCCGCGAGCCCTCTATACACGCCAACCTCTTCATCGCATTGATGCGCAACACCGCTCCAAGGAACTACTGCACTAAGCTGAAATAGCTGTTCGGCTTCGGTTTTTCCGGCCACAGATGATCTACGACGGACCTCATGGCGAGTCCGGACAACCTGTTGAGTTCGGACCATTCGGCTAGCTGATCAGTCAATGGAAGCGGATGCTCTGGAACGTTAAACTGCGACCAGAACAGCTTTTCCACTTCACGATCTGTTTGATCTCGGAAGTATTCGGCCGCATCGACAGCGCTCGCTGCCAAGTCCATATATGCGCTTGCCGAACTCCACAGCCGACCCAGAGGGGCATACCGCGGATCTCCGAACTTCCTCCGCAGCAAAAAGGGCTTCCCAGCCGCAATATCCCCGGCTTCACACAGCTCTTCCTTCTTTGCCCTCATAGCAGAGCAGGTGTCTTTGGTCGCCACCGCAGCCTTTTCAAGGTCCGTCGCCTTCGCTCGGTTTTCTTCTTCAAGGAGCTGGCAGCGGTTGGCAGCGTCTTTTAACTTTATAGCCATCTTGGCCATTTTATCTTTGCTCTCGCAATGTGCTTCCTTCTTGGCTCTTAACTCTTCGGTCACCTTCATAGCAGCCGCATTACTACTTCTTGCTTGTTCTTTGGCTCGGGCAAGTTCCGCCCGAAGGGTCTCCACGGTGGCGGCTCCATCTGCAGTCACAACATATTAAAGATACTGGCATCATGCTGCTCTTACTATGTGAAATTCACCAGAAAACATTAATTACCCTATGCCTCGTCAAGCCGCTTGTTAACAAGCTCGATGTCGGCATCTGCCGCATCCAGTTGCCGCTTTAGTTCGGCCAACTCATTAGTCCGGCTAGCCACCAGAGCTTCAACCACCTGCACATAAAGGCGGTTTGGTTATTACCTGGGACTACGATCCTCTGTTCGCCGCCGTTCTCGACGACAACCAGAGTCTCAGGGGCTACTATCTACACAGGGCACACCTAAAAATGTGTGGTACTATCAAAAATTATATCACTTCACGTACCTCAAAGCCTGTCAGTAGGCTCATAAAAGCTTGATGCAATCCGCTTTCGACGGACGAAATTATTTCCATCAACGTACGGTGTTCTTCTGAGATGGCCGCTCGCTCCAACAGCTCCCTCAGTACGTCCGACCGCATACCAGACGGTGCCAGACTCTTTTGTTTGCTCTCTTCAAGAGCCGGACACTGGGGACTTCGGGTGACTATAGGATTATCTTCTGGCCTCACCGGATCCGAAGAGGCCCTCCGTGATGACACTTCAAGGTCGCCCGCTTCTTGAGCGGGGGAGCTCGGGGGAGGCGTTTCACTCTCCATCATCTCCGGAAGAAGATCCCCCGAAGACGAGCTCTGCTGAGAAGGGCTAAGATCCGAACTGCCAGATAAACGCTTCGGTTATTTTCCTCAGAGGTAAGGTAGTATATCTCCATTATTAAAGTACTTTTTGATTACTTACAGCTCGTTGGAGGGCTGCTCCTCGCGCGGACCTTGTGCGGCAAAAGCACCCTCCAAGGCAGGACCCTCTGGTGGAGACTTCTTCTCCCGTTTGGAAGCCTCGGTTTCCGGATCTTCAGAGGCAGTCCTCTTCCTTCCCCAAAGCGAGAGAAGGTCAGATCCTTCCCCTTGGTTATCCTCCTTCATGGAGGCGCTCATTCCCTCGGTTGGAATTGGTAGCGATGGGGGCCCGCTTTCGACCTCATTATTCCCCCCTTTTATCTTCCTTTGAGGGCTTCGGGCAAGGTGGTAGCTCGAGCATCTTTTCCAGTACCAGATTCTCCAAACCCTCAGGAAGGGGGGGCGAACACCGAATCATCTTCGCCCTTGTTAGCCAGTCCGGGTCAAAGAGCGATTTCTCAGAATGACGTCATGGTAAATGAAAGACGATGTGTTCGGCTAAAGGATTACTTACTTGGTCGGTGGTACGGTTGCTGCTCAGGCCCACGTCCTCGGTAGTATCCGGACACTCTACTTGGGGTCCGAAGAATGATTTGTACATCTCCTCGTGCATCAGGCTGAGGAAATTCTGAATAGTGCACGGCCCTTCTGGGTTGAACTCCCACATGCGGAGGGGCCGACGTTTGCAAGGCTGGACTCGACGAACCAGCATGACTTGCACCACCGTAACCAGACTGAAATCTCCTTCGAAGAGATCTTGAATGCGGCTCTGCAGTATAGGCACGTCCTTGGCTGGACCCCAGCTCAGTCCTCTGCTAATCCATGACATCAGTTGTGGTGGAGGGCCCGAGCGAAAAGCAGGGGCAGCCACCCACTTGGCACTTCTAGGAGCTGTGATGTAAAACCACTCCCGTTGCCATAATCTGGACACCTCTAGAAAGGAACCTTTTATCCACGGAGCTCCTGCTATCTTGCTTATTAATGGGCCTCCGCACGCTGCATACTGCCCCTCGACCATCTTCGATTTCACGTCAAAAGTCTTGAGCCACAGGCCGAAGTGAGGGGTAATGCGGAGGAAGGCCTCACACACAACAATGAATGCCGAGATGTGGAGAAAGGAGTCCGGGGCTAGATCGTGGAAATCTAGCCCGTAATAGAACATCAAACCCCTAACAAAGGGATCCAGGGTGAGGCCTAGACCTCGGAGGAAGTGGGAGATGAACACAACGTTCTCGTTGGGTTCAGGAGTAGGGACGACCTGCCCTCGGGCAGGCAGCCGATGCGAAACCTCACCGGTTAGGTTTCTGGCCTCCCTCAACTTCTTGATATCCTCTTCCGTGACGGAGGAGGGCATCCACCGGCCTTGAAGGCTAGATCCGGACATGATTGAAGGTCCGAAGCACCCGACCTGGGCTTTGGGTGTTAGAACTCGAGGCGGGGGAGGGATTCGATTGAGCACGGGAGGAAAAAAAGTAAAAGCCTTGCCCCTTTATAAACAGGGTGAATATCAAGCGTCCTCTCCGTAGCTGTTTGGGACTTGCCTATAATCTATGAGTCCTAGACACGGTTGGGTTACCCACGACCGTATTGATGAGAATCCCGTAATTAGGGGAACAGGATCTCTGCTTTGACAAGACGTGTCAAGAAACCGCCTCGCGTTATGTGTGGAACTGGTTGAAGAAAAACGGTTCGAATAATCACCGAACCATGGCATGATGTCATGTTGCCAAAACGTGTCAGCAGATTAAGATTTGTGGAAATATTATTCTCTCTATGGTGGTATGTGGAACTTATTTTGCAGGGTCGGACACTATCCTTGTATTCAAATTCTTCTGTGATGTGTTTGGAGGAGGAACCCACCTTGCAATGCCGAAGACAATACTGCACGCCGGACTCACCGTCATTGAAAGCCTGGTTCAGGGGCTACTGAGGGAGTCCTGGATTAGGGGGTCTCTGGACAGCCGGACTATATCCTTTGGCCGGACTATTGGACTATGAAGATACAACATTGAAGACTTTGTCTCGTGTCCGGATGGGACTCTACTTGGCGTGGGAAGGCAAGCTAGGCAATACGGATATGGATATCTCCTCCTTTGTAACCAACCTTGTGTAACCCTAACCCTCTCCGATGTCTATATAAACCGGAGGGTTTTAGTCCGTAGGACAACATACAATCATACCATAGGCTAGCTTTTAGGGTTTAGCCTCTCTGATCTCGTGGTAGATCAACTCTTGTAATACCCATATCATCAAGAATAAATCAAGCAGGACATAGGGTTTTACCTCCATAAAGAGGGCCCGTAAAACATCGTGTCCCCTGCCTCCTGTTACCATCTGCCTTAGACGCACAGTTCGGGACCCCCTACCCGAGATCCGCCGGTTTTGACACCGACACCTGGCTCGGATGCCACTGTTGGGGGACGTAGTAATTTCAAAATTTTCCTACGCACACGCAAGATCATGGTGATGCATAGCAACGAGAGGGGAAGAGTGTTGTCCATGTACACTCGTAGACTGTAAGCGGAAGCGTTATGACAACGCGGTTGATATAGTCGTACGTCTTCACGATTGACCGATCCTAGTACCGAACATATGACACCTCCGTGATCTGCACACGTTCATCTTGGTGACGTCCCATGAACTCACGATCCAGTAGAGCTTCGAGGGAGAGCTTTATCAGCACGATGGCATGATGATGGTGATGATGAAGCTACTGGCGCATAGCTTCTCCTAAGCACTACGACGACACATATGACACCTCCGTGATCTGCACACGTTCATCTTGGTGACGTCCCATGAACTCACGATCCAGTAGAGCTTCGAGGGAGAGCTTTATCAGCACGATGGCATGATGATGGTGATGATGAAGCTACTGGCGCATAGCTTCTCCTAAGCACTACGACGACATGACCGAGGTGGATTATGGTGGAGGGGGCACCGCACACGGCTAAGAGATCAATGATCAACTTGTGTGTCTATGGGGTGCCTCCTCCGTATATAAAGGGGTGGAGGAGGGGAAGGGCTGGCCCTCCTATGGCGCGCCCCATGGGGAGTCCTACTCCCACCAGGAGTAGGATTCCCCCCTCCATGTAGTAGGAGTAGGAGAGAATGAACACTATTAGAAAAAGGGCCTTTAGTCCCGGTGGGGCCTTTAGTCCCGGTTCTCAAACCGGGACTAAAGGGTCGGTACTAAAGCCTCCCCCTTTAGTTCCGGTTCTTATATGAACCGGGACTAAAGGCCCTCCACGTTGCCGCTGCCTGGAGGTCCACCTTTAGTTCCGAACGGTCACCCGTCCTCTCACTACTCCAGCCTGAGCAACGCTTAACTTCCGGGTTCTATTCTCCCTCGTTTCCAAGTCTGCACTTGTTGTTTTCCTGACAATAGTAAGATGTCAATCCTATTAACCCTCAGGAATTTAGCTTGAGCATGTAGTCACACATTTCACTGTTTGAGTTTGAAACTATTGTTCTAAAAACAATAATTATTTAGTAACACTAATATTTCTTGAATAACTAGTTTGACCATAGTTTGACCCTAGTTTGACCACAGTCTGAACACAGTTTGACCATAGTTTGACTAGATTTGACCAAAATGCAAAAAAAACTGAAATAATTATTTAGTAACACTAATATTTCTTGAATAAGTAGTTTGACCATTGTTTGACCGCAGTTTGACCATATTTGACCAAAATTCAAAAAAATGAAATAATTATTTAGTAACACTAATAAATATTCTTGAATAATTATTTAGAAACACTAATACTTCTTAAATAAGTAGTTTGACCACAGTTTGACCAGATTTAACAAAAATTCAAAAAAAACTGAAATTTGAGCATAACTTTTTTTCCTTTTAGAATTTGAGGATTCTAAAAATTTGCAAACAGGCCATAGGCGGTCAAAATCGGAAGCGGGTTATTGTTCTGAACATTTTGATATATTATACGTTTTTTCCGACACCGTATGCAAAAGTTATAGCCGTTTTACATTTTCCCTACATTTTTTGCAAAACATGTCCAAATTTAAGTTTTTAAATTTTCCTAACTAGTAGATGTAGTAATATAACTACCTCTCGAAGGATTTTATTTTTTGAAGTTTTTATCATTTTCTTTTGATTTTTTCGAAACAAAAAAGGCGATCCACCTGGGGGTAGAGTTTGAAAATGGGACCTTTAGTCCCGGTTTGAGACACAAACCGGGACTAAAGGGCATTGCACCCTTTAGTCCCGGTTTGTGTCTCAAACCAGGAGTAAAGGTCTAATCTTTAGTCCCGGTTTGAGACACAAACCGGGACTAAAGGGCATCGCACCCTTTAGTCTCGGTTCGTGCCTCAAACTCGGACTAAAGGGCTCAGGTGAACCGGGACTAATTCCTTAGCCGCACGAACCGGGACCAATGCTCACATTAGTCTCGGTTCGTGACTGAACCGGGACTAATGGGCTGACCCGGCCTGGACATTTGCCCCCTTTTCTACTAGTGGAAGGGGGGCGTCGCCCCCCTTCCTAGTCCAATTCGGACTAGAGGGGGAGGGGCGCGCGGCCTACCCTGGCCGCCCCACTCTCTCTCCACTAAGGCACATAAGGCCCATTACACTCCCCGGGGGGTTCCGGTAACCCCCCGGTACTCCGGTATATGTCCAAACTCACTCGGAACACTTCCGATGTCCAAACATAGTCATCGAATATATCGATCTTTATGTCTCAACCATTTCGAGACTCCTTCTCATATCTGTGACCATATCCGGGACTCCGAACTACTTTCGGTACATCAAAACACATAAACTCATAATACCGATCATCACCGAACGTTAAGCGTGTGGACCCTACGGGTTCGAGAACTATGTAGACATGACCGAGACTCATCTCCGGTCAATAACCAATAGCAGAACCTGGATGCACATATTGGTTCCTACATATTCTACGAAGATCTTTATCGATCAAACCGCATAACAACATACGATGTTCCCTTTGTCATGGTATGTTACTTGCCCGAGATTCGATCGTCGGTATCTCAATACCTTGTTCAATCTCGTTACCGACAAGTCTCTTTACTCGTTCCATAATGCATCATCCCACAACTAACTCATTAGTTACAATTCTTGCAAGGCTTATAGTGATGTGCATTACCGAGAGGGCCCAGAGATACCTCTCCGACAATCGCAGTGACAAATCCTAATCTTGATCTGTGCCAACTCAACAAGTACCATTGGAGACACCTGTAGAGCACCTTTATAATCACCCAGTTACGTTGTGACGTTTGGTAGCACACAAAGTATTACTCCGATATTCGGGAGTTGCATAATCTCATAGTCATAGGAACATGTATAAGTTATGGAGAAAGCACTAGCAACAAAAAGGTCCCCATGCGCGCGCTGGTGGGTTGTGCCCCCCTTGGGGCACCCCCCAGGTGCTGCTCTGGCCCATTGGTGGTCTTCTGGTCCATAAAAAATCCACAAAAAGGTCCGCGGTGTTTGGACTCCGTTTGATATTGATTTCCTGCGATGTAAAAAACAGCAACTGGCACTGGGCATTGGGTCAATAGGTTATCCCAAAAAATGATATAATGTTGCTACAAAATGATTGTAAAACATCCAAGAATGATAATAAAATAGCGTGAATACTTCATAAATTATAGATACGTTGGAGACGTATCAGGAATACTTTTTTGGGTATTTTCTGAATGCCAAATGGTTTACACACCAAAAGAAAAGCTACAGAAAAAAAATTCTTTTATCTGCCTAAGTGACTTGGAGTTTGTGGAATGAATAAAGTAATCAATGATCAAAGGAAAAACAGAATATTAACTAAGGGTGACATAGATGGGAAAATCTGACAAATGATAAACACGGTGTCTCTACACAGTGGTAGTCAAATGAACATAATTGAACTGGATTGAAGTGAAGTAAAACTAACAGTTTACCGAACCAGAAAAAAGTTTGTGCCCAACAAACTAACCTAGAACCAAAATTCCCACACACGTAAGATTGCTTAATTGCCATTTAAGACATGCACCCAGTTCCTGTAGCCGAGAAATGAAAAAACGCCTGCAATTATGGAATGTGCTTTCAAACGCGGATGTAAAGAATTGAATCATCGCATCAAGATGGCAGTAGTCGAAATGTCGATTCAAAAACAGAAAAAATGGATACTTTATTTTACAAATCATAGCTAAGCTAAATAAGCTACTGAACACAAAACACACAACTGAAAAAATACTACCAAAACACTAGAAACTACAAATTTTCTGTAGATCCCTGAACTGAAGTTAGTTTATGAAAATCATGGTAACTGATATCACAAATAGAAGTAAAGACGCTTTAGTTATCGAACAACCCACCACTACTCAAAATTTTCTCTATGAAAACCATACTCACCACTATAAAAAATACACTTCCGTGATGATACGTGTTTGTCACAGTAGGTTGTGTTTTTTGTCATGCATGTACATCCATGACAAATTTATGACAAAATCAAGATAGTCATACCTGTGCTGTCGTAGAAGTGTTCCATGACATTACCAAAATTATCATCACGGAAGTGTCCACTTCCATGACGATAAATCGCGCGTCACAGAAGTGCTTTCGTCAAGGGTGACCAACACGTGGCATCCACCGTAACAGAACGCCGTTAAGCTATCTAGTCGGGTTTTCGATCCGATAACCCGTTAACAGCCCCGACCAATGGGGATTTTCCATGTGTAAAATCATCATTGGCTGGAGGAAACACATGTTGGCTCACCGTTGGGACAGATGACATCCGCTCATTGGACCGAAGGCGCCTATGACATGGCGACACGTGGCACTGTCCAACAGAGGCCCATTCTTGTGAAAAGGTCGGCCCGTTTGACTTGGTCAAAAGGTGGCGGGCCGGCCTACGGAAAGCCTGTTAACGGCCTGGTCGCATATATCCCATTTACAGCCCGCTAACCCAGGGCCCGTTACGCCCTTTCCGAATTAGGCCCAGTAGCGTCATGTGGGCCGTCTAATATGATTCAGCCCGTTTTAACTTCCGGCCCATGTGTGGCCCATGAATTCTTTCGGCCCATATGAGGACCTTTGTAACTCTTGGCCCATTAACAGCCCGTGGTGAAACTGGCCCGTAATGAACAGTGTATCACTTTATACCCATTAACGGCCCGTTATTCCATTGGGCTGTTTCCAGCCCAAGTTATCTTTCGGCCTTCTCAGGGCCCATTGATTCTTGGGCTCATTTGCAGCATTCGGTTACATACGGCCTGTTACTGTCATTTTCTGCTTGTGGGCCAAATTCAGGCCGTCGTTACAGTCGACCCGTTTGCGGACTGTTAATACGTTGGGTCGTTTTCATGTAAAAAACCCATTGGGCTGTTTTCATAGAGTTATCAAATACGGCCTATTAACGGCCCGTTATGGTCCACGAATAGTACGACCCAAGATTGGCGAAATGATGATACGCCCCATAGAAGGCCCATGGATCCTACGGCCCGTATGAGGCCCATGGACCCTATGGCCCGTAGAATCCCATGGACCCTACGGCCCATAAAAGGCCCATGGACCCTAAGGCCCGTATAGAAGGCCAATGGATCCTACGGCCGGACGAAGGCCCATGGATCATACGGCCCGTAGAAGGCCCATGGTTATTTTGGCCTAGTTACCAAAAATAGGCTATTGTGGCCACTAGAAATAAACAGAAAAAGAACTGCAGTGACTACAAGCAAACAACTAAACAAGTCAATAAGGAAATAAATAAGCAAGCAATTAAAGCTAGCCTATTACCGCTATTGCACATATTACATCCACTGGGCATCAAAGTTCGCCACCAATGCAAATATAGGGAACAAAGCAGCACATTACATACACTGGCCGTCAAAATTGGCCACCAGTGCAAATAAACGCGGCAGCAAAACAAGAGCATAACTGAAACAACTTCAGAAGAGCTCAAGAAACGTTATCCTGGGTATCCACCATGCTGGCAATAAGCTTAGCAAGCTGATTAGCTTTGTCCTGTTTGGCGCTAAAATCCTCCAACGCTTGCTGTTGCACCAGAAAGTATGCATCTGAATGCTCCAGGGACTTCCGCGGTCCTTCCGCTTCTTGTCGCAGCATAGCTGATCAATGTCTTTCAGCTTGTAGTTGAGACTCAAGAAACTGAACTGATTCAGACAGTGAGTTTGAATAGCTTTTGCAAGCGGTAGTGGCCAGTAACTCGAACACTAAACCAAGACAGGACTTTGGGGTTGTCTCGCTGTCTTCAAGATAGTCTTCCTTAACTATTTTATCAGCTTTGTTGGAGACCAACAAGGATGTGTCACTATCCTGAACCTTATATGCATTACTTCCTTTACCATTGCTTAATAAGGCAATCTTCCCCAATTTTCTGTCAGCATTCTAAAAGAAGAAAACAAGCAGACACATAACAAGTTTAGCATGCACTAGTATATGAAACTCATTTCGGTAAACCAGTTCATTAGTAAGGTGGACAGGATTAAACTACCAAATCTTCTATTGCCAAGTACTAGTACATAATAAAAGCATCAAAAAAACATATATCTATGTTCTATGGTCACTACATTGTCTTGCCAAATCAAAATAGAGACACGGTTCAAATCATATCAGTTCAAGACAAAGCAGCAGTGAAAGAATACAAAGCGTGGGAAACTACACAGCACAACAAGATTTCAGATGGGTACCACGGGTCTACATGTACAACAACACTATTGGCTCTATTGTGATGCTAGTAATGTGCATGATATGAAAGTCAACTGTATACACAATTAAAATTGAAATCAACAGAGCTATTGATAAGAGCAAACCTGTCAAAGAAACATGCGTGAACATACCTGTGCCATTGGAGTTTCGATTGGATCCTTCAATTCAAAAATAAGTTTGTATGAGTAAATACAGTGATACAAGAGCAAAGCAATCATAGTTAAAAAAGGCGCGCCTAAGCGAGCTCTTAAGCGCGCCTAGGCTCTAGGCATTGGCAAAATGCATTGCGCATAACTACGCATAATCTGTGCATAACTGCGCATAAGCATGCGCTTCGGTCAGTAAAGCGCAAGGCGGTGGCAAAACGCACAATTAACGCCTAGCGCTTTTTTGAACTATGATAGCAATGGAATCTTAAATTAGAACAGTTGTTCTTCAGGTTTAGGCACTTGTTCTACATGAACAGAGTACGGTAAGACGCAAGAATATAATACTTAAAAATAGAAAATGGGCTCATAGACCTTACCACATTCTTGGTTCGGGACTAGTACAGAACAAGGCGTTCCCAGTCATCGTCCAGTAAATGTGTCTCAGGAGAACGTAAGGGAATTTGATGAGTTTGTTTGCCGGTGAAGTACGTTTTCTTCAGGTAATTCCGATACTGCCACCAAGCATTCTTGAAGATAGCATAGGTATTAGCACAGGTTACCTCATCCTGAGTTTCCAAATCGGTCCTTCTCTATAGAGAAAAATGGGAAAATTTGTTGTATTATAACCATCATGGAGGTAGGATGTATGGGACGAAGCAAAGTAATTGCCATGAATAACATTACTTACACATAAATCCTGGACAAACACCTGCAACTGGCATTTTCCTTCATCTTCAGTATAATATTTCCAAGATGGGAAGATACGCACATACGATTTAACAACATCAAATGTGATAGATGCTAAACTACGACTAGCTGGTTGTGCTTCCTCCACAGGAATAGGCGTACTAACTGGTGGAGTTGGCATTCGCCGTGATAGTACTGGACCATTGGGCACTGGAGTTGCCTTACTAATTGCTCTTGTTTGGGAGCTCTGTGGTGGAGATGGTGCTGTGTCAACAGGAACTGGGTTACTATCGGCTGGGGTTGGGGTTAGATTGGGTGAAGCTAGTTCTCTGTCCATCGTAGTAGGGGTACAATCTGCGAGAGTTTGGGTTATGTGTGGTAGGGCTGGTTCTTGTGCATGTACAACTGGGGTGCTATCTCCACCAAGAGGTAGCACTATTTTATTTGAAGATCGTGTTTTTAGTCCGCTAGATATTGGCATCACCCGCTCCAATTCAAATGGCTGATAAACAGGAAACATAGTTGAATGTACAGAGATTGTATGAGAGACAGATGCAATAGATAGTGTGGAAAAAAGAGGGCATGAAATAGTTGACATGTATATTGTTTAACTAAAACAGATAGCATGACATAATTTCACATATATGATGTCTATCTAAACTGGATAGCATAGCATAACATAATTCAAAGATATGATGAATAACTAAACAGGATCGCATGACATAATTCACCTACATGTTATCTAAGTAATCAGGATCACATCATTTAATTCACATATGTGATTTATATTCTAAACAGAGGGCATTCGATATGATGTATGAACTAAGAACATGGTGTTGAATATTGTGTATATGATGTCTAAACTATGCAATGCAAGACACCGTATGCATGATATGAGCAGTATAACCGTGCCAAGTTAGAGCATACACCTCAGTGGGGGAATAGGACCGGTCATCTATCTCTGAATCCTTCTCTGAGGAGCTATCGGGACCCAACAAGAGATCTACTTCGACAGGTAGCACTGTCTACTCTGAAGGCCTTGTTTTCACTCCAGATTTTTCCATCTCCCACCCAAATGGCTGATTCACAGGAAGAGTAGTTTAATGTACAAACATTGTCGACAAATGGAAATGTAATGAAGAAAAGGATGGGCAAGATATCATTCAAATATATGATGCCTGGTTAAACAGGATGGCATTGCACATTTCACATATATTATGGCTGGCTAAAAGACATGAGACTACATAATTCCCATATATGATATAGAAACTAAACAGGTGGCATTACAGAACATGTCTAAACTAAGCAGATGACATATATGATGTCAAAAGTAGGCACTGCAAGGCAACATATGCATGATATGACTAACATCATCATGCCAAGGTAGAGAAAACACCTTGGGGGTAAAAAGGAGTGGTCAGCGGCGTTTGAATCCGCCTTAGAACAGATATCTTCCTCTGGATTACAATCTGGAGAGGGGTGGGGAGGGTTTGCCATTGAACCCACCATGGAGCGATGTCTACATGACATTGTATTGCCGCACAAAACTCTTCTGTTTTTCTCTACATGTTCAGCATGACTATGTACAATATCTGACATGCATACGAAAAAAATATGGTGAGATCATGTAAGGAGAGCATGCAGAAATTTAGAGTGATGGTAACAACCAGTGGATCGATGTTTTTCTGTTGAACCAAAATATCCCTAATGGATCGACTTGAGTGTATAGTAATAAGTGATGCAACAAGTGTACAACCTTTTTGTCGTAGCCGTGTCGACCTCAGCATCATTGGGTTGGTCGCTGAAGCAGTTGAGGCAGAGGTGGCTGTCGGAGGTGTGGAGGAAGATCTGAGGAATCTGTAGATGGCGTCCAGGGCACTGCTCTGTTGTGATGGATCGTTCTGTCGTTGGAGCAGCTTCGGTGAGCCGTAAGACGTCAAGGCTGAAGCAGCACAAGCCAGACATCGTCAATCTCAAGTGGGATTCTAATAGCATCTCCAATAGATGATGTAAAATGGATGTAAAATTAACATCACCAAAAACCACCTGACTACAACAGATGAGGTAAAAACTGTTGACTCTGAACTTAACTGTCAAAACTGAAATTTACTGTGGAATCTGAATGCTACTATCAAAACTGACCGCAATGGTAGCAGAGAGGCACTTGACATGTAGTTTAGGGAGGGCCTGCAGTTCATCTTCAACCTGCACCCCCCTGAGCCGCCAGCCACCACCGGCCAAACCGTCGGCCCCAGCGCCGCCTCGCCGCCCCGAAACAACTCGCCACCGCCGCCCCGGCCAGCCCTGTAGGCCCCCCACCCCCACCCTGAACCCTAAGATAGATAGTAGGGTACCTCTCCACTGAGCCCCCGTCCCCACTGCGGGTGGTTCTTCCTTAACTCTGGCGAGCCCCCCCTCCCAACCCCTGAAAATTGACTGACCCAAAAGTCAATTCAGTCGACTGAAGTGTGGCTTAATCGGAGCAGAGCAGCAGCACGAGCGAGGGGGAGAGCAGCAGCAGCAGCTGGGCGAGCGAGCGATCGAGCGAGAGCCAGAGCAACAGTAGCAGCGCGAGCGAGCAAGCGAGAGCCGGAGCAGCAGCAGCAGATCCGGCTGGTATGGACGTCGCCGCCGAAGGGGCCTCGCACTGGGGGAGAGCCGCCATGGAGATGTCGCCCGTGGTGCCGGCTTCAAGGTAGCCTCTCCATGGGGGTGCGGGATGGAGCACCGTCGGCGCCGGGAGGTCGAGTTAAGGAGAAGGTGCAATGCGATGAGTGCACAACCTCTTTGGTGGCGTCGAGTAGGCCTCGGCTTCGTCCGAGGAGCCAGTGAGGATGTTGCGGTTCCAGTGGAGCACGTTAAGGCGACGCTGTGGGGATGGAGCAGCCGTGATAGACGAGGCGATCGTCGGAGCAGCTCCTTGGAGGTGGAGGACGGGGCGGCTGAACCGGCGGGACGGCGAGATGGACAACGGATCCTCATGTTGGAAATATGCCCTAGAGGCAATAATAAATTGGTTATTATTATATTTCCTTGTTCATGATAATCGTTTATTATCCATGCTATAATTGTATTGATAGGAAACTCAGATACATGTGTGGATACATAGACAACACCATGTCCCTAGTAAGCCTCTAGTTGACTAGCTCGTTGATCAATAGATGGTTACGGTTTCCTAACCATGGACATTGGATGTCGTTGATAACGGGATCACATCATTAGGAGAATGATGTGATGGACAAGACCCAATCCTAAGCCTAGCACAAAGATCGTGTAGTTCGTATGCTAAAGCTTTTCTAATGTCAAGTATCATTTCCTTAGACCATGAGATTGTGCAACTCCCGGATACCGTAGGAATGCTTTGGGTGTATCAAACGTCACAACGTAACTGGGTGGCTATAAAGGTGCATTACAGGTATCTCCGAAAGTGTCTGTTGGATTGGCACGAATCGAGACTGGGATTTGTCACTCCGTGCAAACGGAGAGGTATCTCTGGGCCCACTCGGTAGGACATCATCATGTTGGGAACGTAGTAATTTCAAAAAATTTCCTAGGCACACGCAAGATCATGTGATGCATAGCAACGAGACGGGAGAGTGTTGTCTACGTACCCAACGCAGACCGACTGCGGAACCGGTGACACGACATAGAGGAAGTAGTCGTACGTCTTCACGATCCAACCGATCAAGCACCGAAACTACGGCACCTCCGAGTTCGAGCACACGTTCAGCTCGATGACGATCCCCGGACTCCGATCCAGCAAAGTGTCAGGGAAGAGTTCCGTCAGCACGACGGCGTGGTGACGATCTTGATGAACTACAGCAGCAGGGCTTCGCCTAAACTCCGCTACAGTATTATCGAGGAATATGGTGGCAGGGGGCACCGCACACGGCTAAGGAATAGATCACGTGGATCAACTTGTGTGTTCTAGGGTGCCTCTACCTCAGTATATAAAGGAGCCAAGGGGGGAGGGGGGCGCCGGCCAGGGAGGAGGGCGCAGGAGGAGTCCTACTCCTTCCGGGAGTAGAACTCCCCCCAATCCTATTCCAACTAGGATTCCCCAAAGGGGGAAAGAGGGAGAGGGGGGCCGGCCACCTTCTCCTAGTCCTAATAGGACTAGGGGAGGGGGAAGTGGCGCAGCCACCTTGGGCTGCCCCTTTCTCCTTTCCACTAAGGCCCATGAAGGCCCATATGGCTCCCGGGGGGTTCCGGTAACCTCCCGGTAACCCGGTAAAATCCCGATTTCACCCGGAACACTTCCGATGTCCAAACATAGGCTTCCAATATATCAATCTTTACGTCTCAACCATTTCAAGACTCCTCGTCATGTCCGTGATCACATCCGGGACTCCGAACAACCTTCAGTACATCAAAATGCATAAACTCATAATATAACTGTCATCGTAACCTTAAGCGTGCGGACCCTACGGGTTCGAGAACAATGTAGACATGACCGAGACACGTCTCCGGTCAATAACCAATAGCGGGACCTGGATGCCCATATTGGCTCCTACATATTCTACGAAGATCTTTATCGGTCAGACCGCATAACAACATACGTTGTTCCCTTTGTCATCGGTATGTTACTTGCCCGAGATTTGATCGTCGGTATCCAATACCTAGTTCAATCTCGTTACCGGCAATTCTCTTTACTCATTATGTAATACATCATCTCACAACTAACATATTAGTTGCAGTGCTTGCAAGGCTTATGTGATGTGCATTACCGAGAGGGCCCAGAGATACCTCTCCGACAATCGGAGTGACAAATCCTAATCTCGAAATACGCTAACCCAACATCTACCTTTGGAGACACCTGTAATGCTCCTTATAATCACCCAGTTACGTTGTGACGTTTGGTAGCACCCAAAGTGTTCCTCCGGCAAACGGGAGTTGCATAATCTCATAGTCATAGGAACATGTATAAGTCATGAAGAAAGCAATAGCAACATACTAAACGATCGGGTGCTAAGCTAATGGAATGGGTCATGTCAATCAGATCATTCAACTAATGATGTGACCTCGTTAATCAAATAACAACTCATTGTTCATGGTTAGGAAACATAACCATGTTTGATTAACGAGCTAGTCAAGTAGAGGCATACTAGTGACACTTTGTTTGTCTATGTATTCACATATGTATTATGTTTCCGGTTAATACAATTCTAGCATGAATAATAAACATTTATCATGATTATAAGGAAATAAATAATAACTTTATTATTGCCTCTAGGGCATATTTCCTTCACATCATATGCGCAATGTGACCAAGGGGTTGATCACGGGATGATGTGTTACGGAACGAGTAAAGAGACTTGCCGGTAATGAGATTGAACTAGGTATTAGATACCGACGATTGAATCTCGGGCAAGTAACATACCGATAGACAAAGGGAATTGTATACGGGATTGATTAAGTCCTTGACATCGTGGTTCATCGGATGAGATCATCGTGGAACATGTGGGAGCCATCATGGGTATCCAGATCCCGCTGTTGGTTATTGGCCGGAGAACATCTCGGTCATGTCTGCATGTCTCCCGAACCCGTAGGGTCTACACACTTAAGGTTCGATGACGCTAGGGTTATAAAGGAAGCTTGTATGTGGTTACCGAATGTTGTTCGGAGTCCCGGATGAGATCCCGGAAGTCACGAGGAGTTCCGGAATGGTCCGGAGGTAAAGATTTATATATAGGAAGTCCTGTTTCGGCGCCACTTCCCATAGGGCCCATGCGCCTAGGGTGAAGGGGAAACCCTAAAGGAAGAGTCCCATCAGGGGAAGGCACCTCCTAGGTGCCTTGGGGGGAGGACTCCTCCCCTGGCCGCCGCCCCTTGGAGATTGGATCTCCTAGGGGCTGGCGCACCCCCCCCCTTGGGATCCCTATATATAGTGGGGTAGGAGGGCCTCTCAAATACACCTTTTTGCCTTTGGTGCAGCCCCTCCCTCTCTCCCAAGTTCTTCTCCTCTTCTACGGTGCTTGGCGAAGCCCTGCAGAATTGCCACGCTCCTCCATCACCACCACGCCGTTGTGCTGTTGCTGGATGGAGTCTTCCTCAACCTCTCCCTCTCTCCTTGCTGGATCAAGGCATGGGAGACGTCACCGGGCTGTACGTGTGTTGAACGCGGAGGTGCCGTCCGTTCGGCACCAGGATCATCGGTGATCTGAATCACGACGAGTACGACTCCATCAACCCCGTTCACTTGAACGCTTCCGCTTAGCGATCTACAAGGGTATGTAGATGCACTCTCCTTCCCCTTGTTGCTAGTCTCTCCATAGATAGATCTTGGTGACACGTAGGAAAATTTTGAATTTCTGCTACGTTCCCCAACACCTCATCCGGGGAGGTGGACGAGGGACGTCGAGCTGTTGCGGTGGATGACATCATCGGGGAAGAGGCTCCGGCTGGGCAGCGGTGATGTGGCGGATGGAGGAGGGTGGGGTTTCACGGCTGGAGCGGAGAGGTTATGGCGGCCTGGGATTTCGAATGGTGAAAAGGGGGCGATGGGAGGGGGTGAATCATGACTTAGGGACGCGCTTGTCCAAAATGTAGGGTGTGTTACAAAAGTACCCCCCACCGATTTGAACTAGCGGCCCTTTCGGCTCAGGGTTAGAAGGGGGATTTCGCATGTCGGGATTTGGCAGCTGGAGGGAGTTTTCGCGCGCGTTGTAATCTCGGGATACCAAGGCGCGGGTTGTGAAGGCGCCAGTTTTGGGAGCACGATATCTGAATTTTCGGGATATAACAAGATGCGGGTTGAATTTTAGGGACAAGCCTAATGTGTAGTAATATTGTACTTGTACGTACCAAATCAATTCGCACTTCCCTCAACCAAAAAGAAAACGAAAAAAATAAAACTATTCACACCACACAAAGAGAGAGTCTTGCCCCGTTTTACTATACAAATGCTATTCAAAGCTACTCCCTCCTTCATCTATATAGGGCCTAATGCGTTTTTCGATGCTAACTTTGACCAAATATTAGAGCAATGATATATGACATGCAACTTACACAAAGCACACCGTTAAATTCGTCTGTGAAAGGTTCTTTCAATGATATAATTTTCACATTGTGCATGTCATGTACTATTAATCTTGTCAATAGGCAAAGGCGGTCTTAAAAATCTCATTACGCCCTATATAGATGGAAGGAGGGAGTATGAATCCATGTTATGTCCGATTAAATTTTTTCGCTTGCTGTATAATGCATGTAACCTACTCATACCAACATTTTAGTGCATTCCAAATGTTTATACTACCGCTGCAATTCGAACTAAATTTGAATTTGTTTCTCTATTTCAATAAGAATCTACAATCATGGTTGTTGCCAACTTCAACCATCATAGTTTCCTTGCTATCCGCCAGATATAAATCGGTCGACCTATAATGCAGGATGGCAGGCACACCATCATCAACAACTCTGTCTTTTATAAGAGTAGAGATAAGATATATTAAATGTAGTATAACATGTTCATAACCACACCATGTGTATCACCGTTATATATATTCACACATGCGTCGGTTTGAAACACTATGATAAATTCTTCAAATATCCGAATTCACTTTTTATAATGAAGTATATATGATCTCTATTCATCTTTTACACCCACACAACCCTCTTATCTTTGTAGCTAGCGCTAACTTTCTCTTGTGCATGCACACGCCCACACCCCTCTCACCCTCCCTCAACATTCTCTAGCTCCATCGCGTAAATTCATCTTTTCACTTTAGGTCGTTCACCCACGGTGTGTGTAGGCCCCCCAGCTCCTTCTTTTCGGCACACATCGATCGATATGCCTCTGTAGCCAGGTGTGCCTAGCACAAACACAAGCTTCCCCTCTTCTCTTGTCACCGTCCATGCCTCACTCCCACCACTCTTTTCATCATTCTCGTACTCGCACACTCCTCCCCCCTCGATATAGTATGCCTCTCGTACCACCTCCTACATGCATCCCTCTCTCTCTCTCTATCCTTCTCCTCGTGCCTCATTTGCTTCTAACACACACATGCGTGTATACCGATCGATCTCCCAACATATACCTAGATCGAATTTAACTACCCCCCCATCGATCGACGTACCTCACAAGTTATGTCTCTCCTTTCTCTAACACAGGGCGATTGGTCTTCCTATGTAGTTACGTCTGCTTACCACAGCCACATCGTCCCCCCTCACCATTCGTGCATGCCTCCTGACCCGTCTCTCACACGCACATGCACAGATAACAAGCAGCCATCTCCTCTCTTATTGATATTGCGGGCGTGCCCTCCGTTTGTCTAGCAAGCCTATCCCACCATTTATTAGAAGCAACTCCACTACCACCCCCTCCAACACTCTGGCTCTGTCTCTCTCCCAACCTTATTCCTCTCCTGCACATATGCATGGATGCCAATCGATCTCCCTTAATACATGAGGCAGATCGATCCCCTTAATACATGAGGTAGGCTTCTCTCCTCCTCCACACATATACCAGCCATTGTACCTCTATAGTTAATTGGGCCTCCCTCTTCCCCCACCACACACCGATAGTCGAGCGCTGCAGGTAGGTATCCATGCCACAGAGACAAACTGCACATGTCCCATCTCACGTTCCAGTAGGCCAGCCACTCTATATCTTTGACGTGGGCACACACAAATTTGATGGCACTCTTTATCGATCGCGCACGCGCGCACACACACACATCATCCATCTCTTCGATTCTATGGACACCTCAAGATGCATTTGTATGAGTAGTTTATCTTGTGAGAGAAAAGGTTGAACGAGGGAAGGCCTTATTTGTGAACGTGGAGAGACATGTGGGTATATTTTTGCAAAATTGCCATAGTTTCTTTCCTATCCGTTAGATATAAATCCGACGGCCTATATTGCAGGATGGCACGCACACCATCATCACCAATTCTGTTTTCTACTCCCTCCATCCGACGGCCTATATTGCAGTGCCATCTGGATACCTCATAAATAAATAAAGTACTACATGATACTAATATATGATACATGGCGCAGGAGTACTAAGTATTATTAATACAGTTTTGCTAGAACTCATCTAGATGAGATATAATTTGGTCTCATTCATCTTTTATAGCCATTGGATGTGATGCTATATAAGATGCGTGTGTGCTGACGTGGGTTGTATTTGTTCTTGTGCAATGACCTGACCACTGCATGTCATGTTTGATGGTCTCAAGTCATTAAAAGCATACAAGCCCCACATCTCTTCTTGGTTGATTCCTCTATTTATGTCAAAAAACAAGAAACAGCGTGAGAGTTAATGCACCACGCCTATGTGTTTACTATTTGGTTTTCGTAAGATGACTTAATACTCACCTAGATAGAGGGAGTATTCGATTTGACAGCGGGATGCGCAGTTCCCGATACGGCTTTAATGCAGACGAGGGAGGGAGTAGCGGTTCCCGATATGTTGAACGGGCAATGCATCCTCCTTCAATTAATGCATGAGGGAAGTAATGGGAGGAGGTCCGGGAAAAGAGGTTGCACGATGTGAATGCAACGCAGTTTGCCCACATTGCCCTCATATAAAGGCGCCCCTTCATTTCAATGCATCTACCACATCATACGCACCTAAGCATTTGCCTAAGCACCTACACTAAGCGCAAAAGAGCTCACTCTAGACCCATGGCGACGATGCTCGTGAGCGGCCAGTGGCTGCGCCAGATGGTCCACTATGCCGGCCTGCGGCATGGCGCCGAGGATCGTCTCCAGACGGTGTTGGAGACCGGCTGGTGGATGGCCGCCTTCGACGCCAACTACGACTCTCAGTTGGACCAGATGATCGTTGCCACCAGCAACAAGTTCACCGTCCTCAAGAAGCTTGCGGACGACATCGCCGTACTCCTCCAGCCCGCGCACCTGGGCTCCTCATTGCCTGCCACCCTAATCGGCCTCCATGGCCGGAACCTCTTTCAAGCACTGGTGGCCCTGCGACTGCCCGGAGACGCCACAAAGAATGTCCACCTAGAGGTCACGCTCGCCACGAGGCGCCTCGCCCTGCAAGAATTCGTCGACCTACACATCCACATGTACGAGAAAATCGTGTACATAGGTATCTACAAGGCCAGTGAGGACGCTACGACGTTGGCCTTCCTCAACCGACTGGAAGCCTTGGATGCCTTTGCTGAGAAGCACCTCGACCTCGCCACAAAAGCCGCCGCTCCTTAGCCGCCGGTTGGTGGCCCAACGCACTAAGTTGAGGAGGAGGAGGTCGTACGTTCGTGGATCCATCTTTCTTCTTGCCTTCTGTAACCACCACTGCGATCGCATCATCGTGGCCTTAATTCTTATTGTGTTGTTGCATTCTCGTTCCAGTCAATACCGACATGTGCGATCCCTTTGCTTAATTATATGCATCACTGTAACTAGTACTCCATCCGTCAATTTATAAGTTGTGCTTACCTTTTCCATCAACTTCGTGCCACGCGCGGGCATCTTGCTAGAAACACTAGAATATGTCTATATAATCCGTATGTGATAGTCCATTTGAAATCTCAAAAAAGACAAACATTTATGTACGGAGGGACTAATATATTAGGAGTATATCAAAACAATAGTGATTTCTTTCAAGTTTGTGAACAAATACTACTATTCTACTACTTTGGATCCGTCCCAACGCACGGGCACATTGCTGGTAAAAGGAAAAGGCCTGCCGCGTTCACGTCGCACCCCCACACGCCCGAGAATCGGGAGTACAACACGGCCCATCCGGCACGACACATAGCTTAGGGAAGGTGTGTTGCCTAGCATTTTCACTTTCATGTGGGCCCGCCGTTGAGCAAACCGATACCCCGCCCGTCGTCGGGTTGGAAAACAGAAACGAGGGGAAGATCTAGCTGTAGCACGGAAGCCAAGAAATTTGGTGTGAGATGGGGCTCGTTGATAGAGTAGGAGCATTTCGTACTAGTACTACTCCTACTAGTACCAAGTTTGTACTCCTAATACTATATTACTAGTACTACCACTATACAACTAGTAGGTACGTGCACGGCACAACATAGTAGGAACAAAAAATGGGAAGATCTTGTTTTGGGTGATTTATCTTTTTTTCAATCAACGTCGTATGAATAATATGATGTGGGGGCACCCATGAAGCTTATGTGGCTTGGTTGCATGGCTACGGAAGGTTAGAGAAAAATAAATAGATAATGTGTTTAGAGTGCACTCCACTAAATAAATATATATACTTTGGATCCATTGCAACGGACCGGCACATCTATATCTATACCCCCTATATAGTGTGTGAAAAAAATTTGAAAGTTGGTCGTTGGATGAAGCCAATCCGACGGTACAAAGATGGCAAATCCGAGCACTACTGGCCGTTGGATATCATCCACCAGATTCTGCCACATGTATAATCTAGAAGACTCCATGGTTGAACTTAATTCATGACTAAGGGCCTCTTTGATTCATAGGATTGCAGAAACACGGGAATAGGAAAAAAGTAGGATTGGAATGGCATGTTCATTGGATCCCTATAGGATTTGAGTTTGTTTGATTGTGTCACATGAAAAACAAAGGATTTCTTTCAAGAGGTTGGAGTGCATGTTAGAATTCCTGTGAAACGTAGTACACATGAATCCTTAGGAAAATATTCTACATGATTCAATCCTACAAATCAAACGACCAACGTAGGAAAAATTCCTAAGGATTCTAATCCTTCAAAGATCCTATGAAAACCCTTTGAATCAAACAGACCCTAACTTTGCCACAACTAAGCTTAGGCAAAATTATTAGTTCTTCAAAATGAGAGAAACAAGTTGGCAAGCCTAAGGGAATCTTGCCACATTTTTTGTGTGTATGTCATGTGGGGCCTTAGTGTGGCTTGCCTAAGGTGTGGCTTGAACCAAACACTCACCTAAGTTAATCAAACTTGCCTAACCTTACATTCCACCAGATATTGCCACATGTTAGAATCCTAAAAGCTCCACATGTAGAAGCATAATGCACAAACCACCAGAATCTCATGCGTGCAATGCACATGTACCTTACTAGTACTAGTTGGTAGTAGTAAGAAACAAATTCCAGTTTTGGCACGAGCTCGTTCTGCGGGAGCACCGCAAGGCCTGCCGCCGGAGTTACATTTCCCTCTCGGGGCCCACGGGACTGAACTTCAGTGGCTTAGTGCCCGGCCTATGAGTCAATGACATGCGGACCTTAAATGCGGCTGGCCCACATGTCATTCTCATGGTGGTGGCGTGGTTCGCGACTCACTCGTTTGAGACGAACCGGCCGGTGGTGGCGTGGTCGTGGCGAGGGTGCCACAGCTAGGCGTCGGGGCGTTACGAGGCGTAGATGGCCACACCGGCGGGTACTACCTGTATTACTCCCTCCGGTCCTTTTTACTCTACATATTAGGTTTGTCCGAAGTCAATCTCATCCAACTTTGACCAAGTTTATATAAAAAATTATAGACATTCACATAACAACACTAATATCGTTAGATTCATCTTGGAATATATTTTCATATTATATTTATTAGATATTATAGATGCTAATAATTTCTAATATAAATTTGGTAAAACATAGCAAAGTTTGACTTTCGGTAAATCCAATGTGCAGAGTAAAAAGGACCAGAGGGAGTACATAAGTACTCCGGCTAAGGATTGATGCCCGGGACGAAATGTGTCATAGCCGCTGGATGAAAATTTGATGGTGCGGGAGTACGGATCGGAGCACAACAACGGAGCAGAAAAACCGCGTCCAATCGGGTGTGTCTGTGGTAGAAAGTTGATGGTCGTCGTAGTTCAGCTGGCCCACATGTCATGCACACAAAGGCAGAGGAGCGGTGGGGCCGAGAGGGATGAGGGGCACGTCGGGGGGATGAGGATCCCCTGACGTGAACAATCCTACCATTCTGTAACTGACATGTGGGACCCATAAGCGTGGGTCCCACCTGTCAACGAAGGAAAGGCAGGGCAAGGCAGTGATAGCCACGTTAGAGGATCCATGTCCACGTCGGGGGACGTCGTGACGTGGATTGGAGCAGCCTTGTGGGAATCGTGTGTGGGTGTGGCAGTGGTAGAAACAAGAAATGTGATGGTCGTCGTGGTTCAACTTCCATGGACAAGCTGTCATGTCTGCTGACACATGTATATCAAAACTAGAGTGTTTATATTTCAAGCACGTGTACAAGTATTATTCTACTACTTTGGATCCATTGCAACGCATGGGCCAGCACATTGGTAGTAGTAGTGTCCATCTCTATCTCTAGAGGCCTTCCCTCGTTCATCCTTTTCTCTCACAAGATAAACTACTCATACAAATGCATCTTGATGTTCCGTGGAACGCATGAGGATGTTTCCTTGGGGGTCTCTCCAGCGCGGTGTGGCCGTAGTGGCAAGTTGACACCCCTTGAGATGCCAACGTTGAGGGGCACTCGGATTTCCTCCGATGAGCAGGTAAGATGAGTTTGATCACGTAGTAAATGCATTCTAAAGACTACTTCTGTGTCCATTTCCTAATTCTCCCCCTGCCCACTGTTTTACAGGTTAGGCTCGGTGCGAGTGGAGATTGGCTTGCATATGTACAGGAGGGTACCAACATCAATTTGCACAACATTTACAACGGTGACACCGTTCCCGTAGAACCTTTGTCCAACATTGGGATCAGCCATGCAACGGGCCACCGCATGAATTGGTACGATGGAACCACGGTGAGATTGAATAAGATAGCACGAACCTTGCACATGGCGGTCAAAGGCGGACCATGTTGTCTGCGGCCGATTTGTTGCCGTACGAGTAGGAAGACACTGTGCTCCTTTCTAACCACATCTTCGTGGTGACAAACCAGGGGACTTATTTTGTATGGGACACATCCTATGATATACTCCCTCTCTCCCAGTTTATTTGTTTTGAATCTTTTTGTTTTATAAGTTTCAATTTCAAATTTAGAGCTCTCCATCACATGTTGAGATTACAATGTCCATTAAATCGTTGCGTGCATGTATAGTAAAGAAACAAATCTCGAGTTTGGCATGAGTTCGTGCTGCGGGAGCACCACAAGCCCTGGCGGAGGAGTTACATTTCCCTCGCAGGGCCGTCGGGACTGAGCTTCAGCGCCTTACTACACCTACCTTTGAGTCAATAACATGTGGACCTGATAGGTGACTACTCCACATGTAATGCTCCCGTAGGCAGAGGGGCAGTGGGGCCAAGAGGGGTGAGCCGCAGGTCGGGGGACGTGTGGTTTCATGGGTTCGAGCGGCGTCGTGGGAATCACTGGTGGCTGTGGTAGAAACTTGATGCTCGCCGCATTTTAGGTGGCCCACATGTCATGCACACAAGCTGTCATGTCTACGGACACATGCACTGCATACCGATCACTGGAAGGAGTAGCATAGAAAGCTATATATGCGGATAAATAGTTCCTTATAGTCAAGCGGACCCACGCTACTACTCTGTTCCAAAGACATGCACACCATCGAAATACTCCATCTATATCAATATACACCGAGAGGGAATAATTTTTTTTACAAGAGAGCAAATAGTTCATCCATCCATAATGCCCTCCTGCTGGTGCAGCCTTTTCGTCTTCTTCTTCTTCTTCTCCTTCTTCTTCTCCTTCTTCTTCTTCTCCTTCTTCTTCTTCTTCTCCTTCTTCGTCTTCTCCTTCTTCTTCTTCTCCTTCTTCTTCTCCTTCTTCTTCTTCTTCTTCTTCTTCTTCTTCTTCTTCTCTGTGGTAGACGGCTTCGCAACAAGCTCTTTGGACCTTGCAGCTATCTCGAAACTCACACGGGCATCGAGGGCAGCATATTTTATCCGCTCGTACGTCAAGAGATAATTCTCCCATCCAGACGACCTTAATGCCACCGCCTCATCACCCTTCTGAAGATTTGTACCGAGCACAAAATTTGCTACGTCGAATAGGGATGGTGTCTGTTTATCACAATCTTCTACAGGAATTTTGATTATGGTTTGTAGGTCAGCGATGCTTTTCAAATCAAGGTTGTACGGCTCCAACTTCTGTTTGTCCCCTTCGATGGCTGCCCCACAGAAGTATACATCCTCCCGAGACAAGAAATCGTGAAGCTCACCTAGTATGGAGGGCGAGTGTATGATGTGGTACACCAAAACATCATCTTCGAGGCACAGCTGAAGGACGGCGGCGCGCTGGATCTTCCCAGGGGCACGCTCCGTGTACTCTATGTCGAGACCGATGACCCTCGTTTCTACCTTTTCGAGGGAGTTGGATACATTGTTGATCCACTGCCGAACAACCCTTGGGTGGACGGTGACGGTGGCAACTATGCGCATCGAGCCTTCGACGAGGACATGTTGGACGCTAAAAACCTGCATCTCGATCTCTTCCGCCATTTGGAACCGCTGAAACGGAGGGCTATTCTTTGGAGAATTAGAATTAGATGGCTAGTCTAACTGAAGTAGTAGATGATTATTTAAAGAGGTTAAAACAATGTGAACGCAGTGGGGTTTCGATGCAAATGAAGACGAAGGGGAGGTGAAGCAGCCGAGGAGAATCGGTTCCCGATGGAGAAGTAAATGGGAGAAGTGGCGTGTAGGCAGTTGATTAGACGGCTAGGTAGACTAAACGAAAAGGCTATGCGGGTAGACTGATGAGTCGTACCTGTTCGTGTACGTGCCCATCCTTCCTGATAGGTGGGACCTATGCATGCAAACAGATAAAAAAATGTCCTGGATACAGAACATGGATAACACTGTATATTTAGTGTAGAATCTTTTTAGTACTTTGAATTTTGGCCACTACTTCTGCTGTTTAGTAACTTTTCTGAATTTTGGCCACTACTACAGTAAGTTCAAGTGAGTAACTATAGTAACTTCAAGTGAGTAACTCCATTTCTAATTTTTTTTACATAAAACTAACCATGATATGTGTTCCTCTGTTCTGGTCATAATTATAATCTGATTGCTGAACCCTTAATCATTCTCATAATGTTTACATGATGCACAATTATACTGCCATCAAAACTACTCCATACACACACTGTCGAAACTGACAAGATGGTGGTGGAGGTGTGAATAAATGTTCAGTATTGGTGCATTTTCTGTGCTTACAAGAAGGTGGCATTTCCTTGCCTTTAGCATACAGGCCAGTTCACTTAATGTCCTCTGGTGCTATATTTCTGAGAACATCCAAGTTTTTACTTATCACTTTGCTAGCATTCACAAGTCTATTGAAGCGTGCATGTCTCTGTGAATCTTGCTGTCTACTCCAAGTAGATGGTGTGTAGCCTGGCAAAGGATATTAGTACTTGGTGCATTCTAAGTTTAGAACCACTCTAGATTTACAAGTGTTTACTGAAGACGACAAGTGTTTATTCAGTTCTAAATTTGAAGTAACTAGTAGACGAACAATATTCATCTTTTTCTGTATATGAAGAAGAATAAACCTAGCTAATTCAAATAATTCCAATTTTAGGGACATGTTTTTATCAACTCTTAGTTAAGGGGTTGTGGCAGTTTTCAGTTTTCAGTTTTGTGCTGCTTGAATTGATTCTACAGGAATATTTAGGGAAGAGTCATGGCTATGCTTAGCTCTTTGTAAAATGAATGACTGAAATTGGATAATTGGAAACTTTAGGTATGTTTGCAATTGGACAAATGGTGTATAAATCCAAATAAAGCAAATAAATTCAAATGATTCAAATAAATCCAAATAAACATGGTTAATCTTCATTTTTCATAAACCTGGTTGAGTATTACAGAGTAATTGACAACAAATTGACCTGGTTGGAATTCATACAGCAAAACTAACAGTTAACTGAACTTCTTTTGCATGCATTTATCACTCCAGAAAACTTTCAGTAACAAGTGAGTAGCCTCTGCATTTTCTCAGCGAACTTTTGAGTGCATTTATCACTTGTTGGAGTATGCTACAGCTTCTGCAAATCACAAACTCCTTTAGTTTACATCTCAGTTTTAGCAAACACTATAGTTTCAGTAAAGGAGTCATAACTGAATTACACGCACTGTAGTTTCTCTACAGTATTGGAACACTGAACATTTTCAGTTAACTGTAGCAAGAAAAACTTCCTAAAACTAGCAGATCTCCAAGAATGCCAAGAGTATTACTCAATGAATTTGATGGCATCAAACTAAATTTTCACTATAATCTGTTCATCATTTAGCAGCAGTGTACAGCCTTTGTCCTGGATTATTTCTCTAGCTTTGTATCCCCTGACTGGATTTTCTCCGCCTGTACTGAGAACAGCAAATTCAGACTCACAGCAACAAATTGAATAGCAGCAGTAGCAGAGGTGGGTGGGGCAGACTCACCAGCACAGGCGGGAGTGGCAGTAGAGGCGAGGCAGGGGGAAAGGCAAAAGCAGCATCAGAGGTCCACGGCACCGGCGTCGTCCACCAGTAGTAGCATGAGAGGCGGGAGTGGCCGGAATTGTCCACGGCGCCGGCGGCCGAAGTGGACGAAATCAGAGGCACGGGTGGGCGACGAAGGTGGGCGAACGTGGGTGGCGACCTTCAACGGGGCCAGCGGCGTAGCTCGAGGAGGGTGCCGGCGCAGGTCGCCTTCACGGCGGGCGGTGCAGGACGTAAGCCGCGGCACAGGTGCAAGCGGGCGGCAGCGCTGTTGTTGGTCACGAGCTGGGCCACGGTTTTGGTGTTGGTCGCGGCATAGATCCAGGCGGGCGGCGGCGCAGGTGGGTAGCCGGCGATGGCTGCAAGGCGCGGGCGACGGGGGAGGAGGAAGGAAGGAGATGGACTTCTTTGTGACGTGTTTAAAACTCTGCGGGTTTTTTTGCAAAATAACAAATACACTGCCCTGTGGACAACTTTTCCCGGACGGAGGGTGTACTAGTTAAATCCGAGTTATGGGTGTGAAGCACTGATATGCCAGTACATTTGATTGTGACTTGTTATAATTTTGTACCTGAACATTTTTTAGAAAGGGCTGTACGTCAACTTAATGTGCTAGCAGAACTTATTGTGTTGTCTGTCTGTTTTCTTTGCACAACATTTAAGATATTTCCCCGTCATTGATAAAGACGATAAACCGTTATGTACGACTTCGTTGGTTTCAACATAGCCCTTCCCGTAGCGATCCACTGCGTCCATCCTGATTGTGCCACCTGCGTGAAATTTTTGTATGCAAGCTCAATGTGCTATGATGTTCTATATGATTGTGTCAACTATATAATTTTTTACTGAGTATCAGCAATGCATATGGCTGAAAGATGTATTTACGAGCATCGACCGATGGGTCTCTCTCTCTCTCACACACACACACACACACGCGCGCGCGCGCGCAGACGCACAAATGGGACCGTTGAATTATTTATTTGCTCGTGACAGCTTTTAATTAGGTTCCACTGTAATCTAACTTTTTTCTTAAATTATTAATTGAGCTCATGACTTCAAAAAGTTGTACAGAAGCCTTGTTTGGACCTTTCCGGCATCGCTGAATATGGGCTGAGTAACCATGTTAGGTTGTATTATACTACACAGGCCTTTTTTTCAACATCAGCAATGCAACTGGGCCAACAGTTGTACACAATATCCGGGTCAACTTGTTATTCTCCGCGCCGCTGGGCTGCAAACTTTCCTAGGAGGTATGCATTAGGCTTAACAAGAAAATGGACTTTAAGAAATAATAAATGGGATGTAATTATAATAACTAGACAGTTACTATGCATCAAACACGTAATTAGTTTGAAAAATATATTGTTTTTGGAACTTGAAAATTTTAATTTCATTACTTGTTGCGCGCGCAATATTTCGTTGGATATTAACGTAATACAACTTTATTTTGAAATTATATTTGACCTGACTAGAAATTTTGGATAAAAATATTTCGGATCCCATCAAAATGTGGGATTTTTTTTAATTCTGTTTTGAGCGGTTGTTTGAAATTATTAATCATTGTCCTAGCTAGAAGTTGGGATGTACTTCTAACAAACTGTAAATGGGCTGTAGTAAATTCCATTAGAATTAAAAAATGGGTTGTACATTTTTACAAATCGTAAATGGGCTATATGTTCTCTGCCAAATCCGAGCTGTGGGCCTACTAAGTTGACGCGTACCAAGGGCTTTGTCAACTTAGTCAATATAAACGATTCTAGCTGCAGTGATCGTACGATGTCCATCCAACGGCCGTAGTGCTTTTTCAACCTCTGGTCTTCTTGCTCCAGCCGCCCAAAGCAGCGCCGGTCGTGTCGCGTGCTCCTGCCTCCTGTGGCCGGCTGTGATGCCGCGGAGGCCTCACCGCCCTGTACTACTCCCACCGCTGGCCAGGCCATCCCTCTACTCACCCACACCCCCTGTTATTCTGCAGCGACGGCAGCCTCACACCGCAGCCGAACCAGTGAACTCTCGTACTCTGCTCCGCGCGGGCTTCCACTACTGCGTCTTCCCCGGCTCCGCGTCGTCCCCTTCCTAGGCCTCGCCGTCGTCCAGACCACCGCCCTGATGCTCTCGACGCGGCGTGGTCAACGACCGACTTCCATCGAAAGAGTACTATACGTGGAGAGGCTGACAGCTGGGTCCAGGCGGCCACAAGGAAGTGCCTCCTTATTACGCGCAAAATAATTATTCCTCCACCTGACAGTAGGGACCCACCGGATGGGCCACCTTATTTCCCGAAAAAATGTTTCCCCCTGACTGCTGGGACCCACCGGACGGGCCAGCGTATTTCGCAAAAAAAAACGTTCCCCCCTCTGTCAGCTCGGACCCACAGGAAGTGTCTTCTTATTACGCAAAAAAATGAATACTCCCTCTGCTAGCTGGAGCCCACCATGGTGGGAGGCTAACTTGTGGGCCTACTAAGTTGACTTGGATGGGGGCCTTTGTCAACTTTGGTCAATATGAACGATTCTAGCTCTAGTGACCGTACGATGTCCATCCAACGGCCGTAGTGCTTCTTCAACCTCTGGTCTTCTTGCTCCAGCCGCCCAAAGCAGCGCCGGTCGTGCCGCATGCTCCTGCCTCCCGTGGCCGGCTATGCTGCCGTAGAGGCCCCACCGCCCCCTACTATTCCCACCGCTGGTCAGGCCCTGCGGTGACGGCAGCCTCACACCGCAGTCGAACCAGTGAACCCTCGTAGTCCTCTCCGCGCGGGCTTCCGCTGCCGCGTCTTCCCCGGCTCCCCGTCGTCCCCTTCCTAGCCTCGCTGTCGTCCACCGCCCTGTTGCTTTCGGCGCGGCGTGGTCAACGTGGTCAAGGAACGACTTCCATCGGACGTGGACTGTACGTGGAGAGGCTGACAGCTGGGTCCACGGCCGCAGCAAGGAAGTGCCTCCTTATTACGCGGAAAATAATGATTCCTCCACCTGATAGCTGGGACCCACCGGACGGGCCACTGTATTTCGCGAAAAAAAACGTTTCCCCCTGACTGCCGGGACCCACCAGCTACATCTTCGCACGCAAGGAAGTGCGCCCGGGCAAAAAAACGATTCCCCCCTGACTGTTGGGACCCACCAGCTACATCTTCGCAGGCAAGGAAGTGTCTGACAGTCGGAACCCACCTGGTCGAAGCGTATGTAGCGTTGTCATTCTGGTCGCGAATGTGTACGTACATATATACTGTGGATGTAGAGGCGTGCATGTGTCGTAGTAGAGGCACGTACGTGTCGTAGTAGAGGCGCGCATGTAGCATGTACACGTACGTACAACGGCCAGGGTGCAAGAAAGAAAATACGATCACGTATGTGTACATACTGGCGGGTCTCGAACGTCTACTCGCGCATACGTACGGCCAGGGCTCGTGTACATGGCTGGGTCGGAAGGGAGAAATAGCATCGTCGTCGTGTTCATGGGGAGGCAACGGAATACGTCGTGTTCATGGGGAGGCAACGGAATGCGTCGTGTTCATCGGGAGGCAATGGAACGCGTGGGAGCCAACTGGCTGGGTCGGAACGGAATGCGGGAGGGCTTGGACGGAACAGGCGATGGAAACGAGGCCTGGCGTACCGCACAACGGAGGAAACGGACCTCCTACGTTCGGAACGGGGTCCTGTTGATCGGGAGGGGTCTGGCGTACCGCAAAACGGAGGAAACGGACCTCCTACGGTCGAAACGGGGGTCCTGGTCCTGTTGATCGGAGGGGTGTGGCGTACCGCAAAACGGAGGAAAAAGACCTTGTGTTGGAGCGCTACGGTCGAAACGGGGGTCCTGTTCATCGGGAGGGGTGTGGCGTACCGCAAAACGGGACTCACGGGATACTGTTCATCTCCACCATCGACCTCCTCTAGCCTCCACGGGCTACCGTCGACCTCCTCCAGCCTCCACGGGCTCCTATTCATCCAGCCTCCACCGTGCGCTACTCCACCGGCTATTGTTCAACCACCCCTCCACGGGCACCCCTCCTACTGTTCATCCAGCCCTCCACACCACGGGGTCCTGTTCAACCACCCCTCCACGGGCACCCCTCCACCGTCTACTGTTCATCCAGCCCTCCACCACACCACGGGGTCCTGTTCATCCAGAGGCAACGCCACCGCTCACTGTTCATCCAAACCCCCCGCAACGCTCACTGTTCATCCCAGAGGCAGCATCGATCGGCTTCAGTTAGCAGCAGTAGCGAAGGAATCGCTCGATCGGGTTCAGTTAACAGCCATCGATCGATCGCTCGGGTTCAGTAACGCGTAGCCTGCAGTGCAATCGCTCGGGTTCAGTTAGAGCCCAACGCCTCGCTCGGGTTCAGTTAGAGCCAACGCCTCGCACACACGCGCGTACGTGTACGAGAGAAACGCGCATCGCTCGGCCCCCGACCTCCCACCGTAACCGGGAACTCCCCGAAATTTTCCTCCCCCTCGCTTCTACCACGGTTTTTTCCGTCATGGACGGCCCAAAGAATGTCATGCAGCTGCGTCTCCGGCCCGCCCAGGACGAAAAGCCCATTTTCTGTCATGATTTTTTGTCATAGAAGTAGGAGCCCACCACATCTATGATGATACCGGGTTTTGTCACAATTATCGTCATAGAAGTGTCATATGTATGACAGAAAAAAATTTCGTTCGGCCCAAAATGTCACGGATGTGTCTTTTTTAAAAAAAAGGACCGCCAAACAACCTCTTATCGCTAGACTGAATAAGCACACCCGAAAATATATATGTATTCCTCAAAAAAATGTAATCGTCTATTCACTAAACTGAGACACAAATCCCTGGAATACCTAGTTCAGCCGTCACAACATTAATGAGGTTATGAACCCAGACTGACATTTAACACTACCATACCATGCCCCGGGACCAAATGTGGCAAACCTATTTAGCGAACTGAACTAAATCAACATGGCAATGGGGCAAGGGAAACCTATTTGCAAGCACTAGGCAGAGATACAACCATGTAAACCGACCGGTGCACGGTTATCGGGTATGGAAGGGGTGGGTGGGGGAAGATGAGACACAGTCCAGCTGTGCGACGCAGACCCATCAACTCGCCTTCCGCCACAGCCTCTCCCCCCTCACATTATGCAGTGAACAACGACAAACTGCTAGACGGCTACCTAAGATACATTACTCAAGCAAGCAAAAAAGATAAGCTGTTGCATGTACTAGCACAATATCATTCACTCAGAAAAATGAAACAAGACACATTTTCTGATGTATCAAGGTTAACATACAAAAAAAGCATGAATTGCGTTAAGGAAAGAATCACAACCCTTGTAAACATTCAAACACATGATACCACGTTTATTGGATGCAAAAAAGACGTACCCCCCCCCTACCCCCCTGCGGCACACACACACACACATAAGTATCAAGGTAGCAAGTATACATTTTCCTTGCACCCACACACAAACAAGGCTAGAAACATTTCAAAAACACTAGGTGCATAAAAACCCACAGGCCAGCAACTATAATTTTTTTCTCCCAACATAACAAAAAAAATTGAACTAGGTTGGGGAATGTATGTATGGAGAGAATACATATGGATTTTTTTTCAAAACTATGTTATTTTTTGTAGCAATTTCGGAAACTATAGGACGTAATGCCAAAAAACCAAAACTAGTAGCCCGTCAGTCATTCTTTGGCCGAAGTAGTACTTTTCGGCCACAGTTAGGCCGAAGTAGTTCTTTTCGGCCACAGTTAGGCCGAAGTAGTACTTTTCGGCCATCCCCTAGCCGAAAAGGCACTTTTTGGTCAACTCTAGGCCGAAATAGACTTTTTGGTCTAGTCTAGGCCGAAAAGTCACTTTTTGGTCAACCCTAGGCCGAAGTTGCATGGCTCATGCTGAAATGTATTTTGTCGCCACCCGTTTCCCGCCCACCCCTTCCCGCCATATGTTTCCGCCACCCGTTTCTCGCCAACCCCTCCCCGCCAATCCCTTCCCGCCTTATTTTCCCGCCAATCCGTTCCCGCCTTATTTTCCTGCCAATCCCTTCCCGCCTTATTTTCCCGCCAATCCCTTCCCGCCTTATTTGCCCGCCAATCCCTTCCCGCCAACCCTTTCCCGCCATACCGCAGTTATTCTTTCCCGCCATTTTCTCCTCTGTATCTATAAAACCCGCTTCAGGCGGAGGTGGATAAGCATTCCAGTGTAGTGTAGTCGAGATGTCCCATTATCCATTCGATCGTAGTTTTCACCCTGAGATGAGCAGCACTCTGCTGAGTCTAGCTACCGATTTCAAGATGGACAATAGGATAGTTCCATGGGACGAACTCACCGGTAGTGACACCATAATGAATGAGTTGGCTCACCAATTATGTAGGTCTGGGTGGCCTGAAAGGACCTATGAGGAGGTACGTCAAGAACTTCTTAGGTTGCATGAAAGGTGGAAGAAGGTGGTGGAGCCGAAGAGTGAAACTTTCAGAAGGACTGCAGAAAAGCATCCATTTTTATGGACTGAAGAGAGCGAGGACGACGATGATATCTTCATGCCGCCGCTTCCGGGTTCTGCATCGTCGAAGGGCAAGAGTTCTACATCGTCCAAAGGAAAGAGTTCTGCATCCGCGAAGGGCAAGAGTTCTGCATCGACGAAGGGCAAGAGGAGCGCATCGTCGAAGGGCAAGAGGGCTGCATCAACGGAGGATGACGATGATGACTTCATGTAGTATGTAAGATGTATTCCAGTTGTACCGTTTCATTCAGATGTATTTGCATTATTAGTTTGTATTGTATTATTGTAGGGCATTATGTTCTATCTGAATTTCATTTTGTAGTATGTAAGATGTATTGCACAAGTTCAGCCGCACCATTTAATTCAGATGTACTTGTATCTTAATTATCGGTTGTAGTCTATTTGGAAATGTAACTGAAATAAGAATGCGAATTAATAGTAATATGTCTCTCGCATACATAAAACAATATATGTCTCCTGATCACATAGAAGCAAGTGCGATAGTAACACATACATGAAGCATGTCTCATACATAAATACTGACACACAGCTGTGAATAGTCTGAAACTAACATAGATAATGAGTCATACATAGATAGATAAGCATATCACTGCGGGGGACAATGACGAGTCTGGGTCTTCCTCGGGCGAGGACCGGAAGGCGATAAGCGCTGAGGCGGTGGACGAGGCTCGCGATAACCACGACCATAGTTAACCTCGTCTGTCACGGTCTGTGTCTCCTGCGTCGGTGGTGGTGGTGGAGTGTGAAACACTGTCTGCGAGAAGCCATAAATGTTTGTAGCTTGGTCATCATCCTCGCGGCCGCCCTCAAAGTACGAAGCACCACCACTAAGGATCGGTGACTGCTCTGAATGCATGAACGGTTGCGAATGGTTGCCGCCTGCGGTAAAGTAAAATTGATACAAATGCATGAACGAAGCACCACCAGTAAGCATCAGTGACTGCTGAGAATGCAGGAACGATTACTACATTGTTCAAAAGAATGTAGTGAGTAGTGTTACCTAGATTCATCTGCTGATGCCAGTAAGCGCTCCCTAGCTGTGAAGGAGGTGGCTCATGCCAGGAAGAGCTCCCTGACTGTGAAGGAGGTGGCTCATGCCAGGAAGATCTCCTTGGCTGTGAAGGAGGTGGCTCATGCCAGGAAGAGCTCCCTGGCTGTGAAGGAGGTGGCTCATGCCAGGAAGATCTCCCTGGCTGTGAAGGATGAGGTTCTGCACGGTGCACAGAGGGTCGTGGTTCTGAACGTGCACAGAGAGTCGTGGTTCTGAATGCTGTACAGAGGGACGTGGCGGACGATGTGCTGGAGGAGGAAGTGCAACATCCGAAGTCCGTCTACACATAACAGCTGCGTAAATCCCGCATAGCTTGTCATCAAGACGCCTCAACCATGAGACGCCCTCTCGCGGTGGGATAGTTTCTCCCCTCTGAAAGCGCCGCATTAAAGCGGAAACCTCCTCTCGCGCCTGTAGTGTCAAGTCACCCTGTACACAAAGAGTGAACCAATTATATCCTTGTTGTATGATAGACACCACGAATAGACAACCAAGCGAATATGTCCAGATTAACAAAAGACTTAACATATGAGAACCAAGGCATTTACCGCGTGGTGTCTGGTTCCCACAACAGAGGCAGTTGGGTACATATCGCTGGGGAGAGGGGCTTTGATCTAATCAGGAGCAGCTGATGGAACCAAGTAGATCCTCGTTGTATGCCGGTAACGCTGCAGATACAACCCGAACATTTCCCAGTTAAAGGGCTGAACCTCACCCCAGATATTTGTCGCAGCGGTAGTCCATTCGTCAATGTAAGGGGTAATGCTCTGAAGCCAATAAGCCATGGACTTGTTTCCTCCTAGGCGACTGTCCCTGAGATCGACATGCGCGATACATGATTAGGTATATTATGAATGCAGAGCTGCCAACTAAAATAGTATTAGTACTTACTTGTGCACGTGGTCTGGCAAGTGTGGAATATCTGGAATCTCAGGCTGTTGATATAGACCGAACTGTCTCATCACCCTATGAAGAGACATCTCCTCAACCGTCACGTCGAACACCAACTTGGCCTTGGTCATCCAAAAGTGCCGATCTCTAGTGCACAATCCAGAAATCCCAACTGGGTACCTCGATGATATAGCCTGAGGCGAGTATGGCTCCCAAATAACTTGATCCTCGTGCAAACTATCAAACTGCGCCATGAAGGACGGGTAGCATCCCCTAACCTGAGTATGCGCAAACTGTCTTTGTGCATGACAACAAATAAGCATTAGTAATACTATTGAATGGCAAGAAATAATTGAATTAATTGTTACTTAATATAAAAGTACCTCTCGCCGTGTCCAAACAGATCCCATAGTAGGTAAGTCGCCGATAGCAGGCACATAAGTCCCAGCTAAGTCCTCCAAACCAAAAGGTTTATCAATGTAGACATAGGGTCGTCCAATAGGGAACCTCTCGTATGACCAAAGCTGCAACAATAATGGACATCCAACAAGACTAGATTGTCTAGACTTCAACAAGCAAGCTTTGCACAGGCCTCTGTACGTAGCCTCTAACACAGCAGAACCAAAACTCCTCTGTAGAATATCCGCAGGGCAACGTGCTTCAGCTATCTCTCGTGCAATACCGATGAGTCGTGCATCGACAGTGGTCACGTGGTTCTCCGTAAACATTGTCTTGCCGAACAGCCAAAGAATATATGCCTCTAGGGACCGGTCAATCTGTGCCTCCGACAACTGAACGTAGGGATGTCCTAACGAGACAATCTACATAGAAACGTAATAATTGTATGAACATCGGACAACTAAAAAACAACATTTGTTTAAGTGGCCGTGATGGTTACCTGAAACTGGCTCAACCATCTAAAAAGAGGTCCATGAGGATCGTTGTCTATAGCCCTAGCAGTCAGGACTGCAGCCAAAAAAGGGTCTGCATCGCTACTTGCCACCCAGATTCTGCCTCTAAGGGACCTATGGCAGCACCGGCCAGAGGTAATCCCAACAAGTAAGACACATCCTGTAAAGTAGGCGCCATCTCTCCCCAAGGAAAGTGAAACGTATGTGTCTCTGGTCTCCATCTATCTACTAAGCAGGTAAGGAGTGACTTGTCGTAAGAGAAATGTTTCACTTGCCTCTTGTGTAACTGCAATGGTTCACCTGCCTCATCTAAGTCCGGACCATCAATCCACTCATCCAATGTACCCTCAACCAGCCGTGCCAAGGGTAGAAGTCCAGCCCAACTTAACCTACAAAATAAAGAGATTGTTAGTGGTTATGAAAAGTATGTCAAACATAGTAAGTCATTATATGGTCTCCATTATATGCACACATACCTATCAACCCATGAATCGTGTATGAGCCAGCTAGTCTTTGGGGTACGAGTGACCAACACGTCTAAGTTGTTGCCCGCTTCCGTAAGGGCGCCCCGGTGCTTTCTATCGATGTTACCATTAAGCAACGGATACGAAGACATATCTGCAATTCAAACAACAAATCTCAGGTGCAAATAAAACATAGTACGACATATTACAAATTATAACATAGTCCTGACATATTACGAATTAAAACATAGTCCTGACATATTACATATTAAAACATAGTTCTGACATATTACAAATTAAAACATAGTCCTCACATATTACAAATTAAAACATAGTCCTGACATATTACATATTAAAACCCACTACGGCACATTATATAGCTTGTGAGTTATTTCTTCCTCGTCCGCCCCTTCGGCCTCGACTGCCACGACCACGTCCGCCTCTTGCTCCTGTTGTCGCAACCGTCGATGTGGAAGCACTCGTCGATGCGGAAGCACCATCTTTGTTCAGGTTGGGACAATATTTCATCCTATGCCCATAAGCCACGCATAACAAACATTGTCTGGTTGCTCCACCAGCTTCAGACTGGTCCATATCGTTCCGGATGCGACGGGCCTTTCGTCTGCCCCTACTTGTTCATCGAAGGTCCGGATGCGGGATGTATACTCTCTCACCGTCGTTTACCTTGTTGAAATTGCCGACGACTCTAAACCATGTCATCTCGCCTGTCCAGGTGTTGAGCACTGCCTCTTTTAAATAGTATGGGGACACGAAGGATATAGCATCCAACTGAATCTGGCCACAGGCAGCCAACACATGAGAGCAAGGTAGGTGCAACAACTTCGATTTGTTGCATGTACACTCACACGTTGGATAAAATTCTGTTCCAATTTTTACCTCGTGTGTCTTCACCTCATTTCCAGAACCAAAACCATCGGTAGGAAGCTGAACCTCATACCTCCTTTCTTGATTCCCTATGAGTCTGACACTGTGCTTCTTTGCTTTCTCTATCTTCTTTGCCATGTATTCCATGACACGGCTACAATAAGGTGTGTTCTGATTATCTTCAATATGCTTCTTTGCTAACTCGTGCCTTTCTCTGAAATATCTCAAAGTGCCATGGAATACAGCCTCCACAATAGCTGTGAGTGGCAATGCTCTATTCCCTCTCAGCACAAAGTTATACACCTCTGCAAGATTGGTTGTCATGTGGCCATACCTAGCTCCATGTGTGTCATGCAGCAAAGACCAATTCATTGGAGGCTCTTTCTCTATCCACTCAGAAAAATTCTTTATTGCCCTTCCCTTCTTTCTCTTAGTATTAGGAGGGTCAATTGCTGGCAAGTCACAAAGACCAACTGGCTCCTCTAGCTCCGCGATGAGTGATGCTAATTTAACCTGATCTTCTTCCATTTTCTTCCTTGCATGGACCTGCTTCTTAGTAAACTCATCTAGTTTTGACCAAATAAATTCGTATTTCTGCTGCTGGCTCTGCTTGCATAATTTTTTGAACAAGTTCATCAACCGCTTGTTCTTGAACTGTGAGAAAAAATTAGCCCCAAGATGGCGCATGCACCACCGGCTCTGCAAGTCCCTCCAAGGTGTTGGTTCGTCATCTGCTGGATTACGAAGTGTCTTCACGACCTTCAATATACCAGCATGTCTGTCATGAATGACACACACGTTTGGTCGGTCCTTCACGATGGCAATTTTCACTTGGCGGAAGAACCATACCCAGCTGAGAAAGTTCTCACCCTCCACAAATGTCATGGCAAGTGGGATGATTTGATTGTTCCCGTCCACATCAATAGCAGTCAGGATTTGCCCTCTATACTGACCGGTCAGGAATGTACCATCCACAAATATAACAGGAGGACAATGCCGGAAAGCTTCGATGCACATAGCAAAAGAGAAGAACACTCGTTTCAACACCTTGAAATCTGGTATACTCAGCAACCTCATGTGGTGTACGTTCACATAAGTGTCGGGATTCCTCTCCTTCAGTATGCCCAGGAGACGGACAACATTATCATATGAGTCGAAGAACGTCCCAAACCTTTCCTCCATAGCCTTCTGCTTAGCCCTCGAAGCCTTCCCATAAGGAATGACATAATTCCATCTGACCTTCACTGCTGTCTGGATGTGTTTTGCTTCCATATCTTTCTTCTATACTATCTCAGTATACATGAGTTGCGCAATGAGACTTGAAGTCAGGTTCGGATGCTTGACCAGCAGGTTTGTCCTCACACAATTATGTGGGACGACAATGGTGGCAACCCAGTGGATGTCATACTTCGGCACGTGCCCGTGCACCTTCCCAGGACAACCTGTTACAACACATTTCACGGTATAGTTTGTTGGAGTTGATATGTGTGTCTTGAAAACCCTCTGCGTAGACATAGCCCACTTTATCACAGCATACTTCAATTTTTTCTTTGTATCAAACATAGCCCATATTTGTACTTGGTTCAGATTATACTGCCATGGAGTCTCATGGCCATCGTTCACCGTAAGGCCGGTGGATATGTCCTGCTCCCATGCAGAAGGAATCGGTACCTCAACTTCATCCTCAGAATTTTCAGAATCCAGTTCCTCCACCAATCCATCCTCGTCCTCTTCCTCCATCACCCTCTGCATTTCATCCCCTTCCTCATCCCCATCAGCAAAACCAGAACCAGCTAATATTATCGAATGGCTACTCTGCCCAGTATCAGGACCACAAACATTGTGTGGCACGTAGTCTGACTGTTTCTCAGGTTGGCTACCATCCACATCTTGTGGTTGTGACCCGGATAAAACAATCTCGTTAGCCACTTCACTGCCTTGGCCGGGTTCATACCCCTTGTGGAGTTGTACGGTATTCTCCTCCTTCGGCACAGGTTGCACAAGTGCATATGGGTGGATTCTTCGGTCTCGGCAGCGTCTTAACAAGGACAACCAATGTTGGCTCCTATCTACAGGCATCAACTCCTACTTGACATTTTTACAAGATTTGGTCCACAATGCATGAATACTGACGGAACATACTTCAGGATCCAGCCCGAAACTAGTTGTCAACCAGTACTTCAATTGTCTAATGTCCAGTCTGCCCGGGTCTGCTAGTGTCATGACGCCATTTTTAAACTCGCTAAGATCAACCCCCAACTCATTATATCGAACATTACCAGCGCCGTAGTAAACATTCAGATTTACTGATTCAGACATTTTCACCTGTCAAACATTGCCATCTTCTCATTAATCACAACGAACTATGCGCTAAAATGCCTCCAAAAATATATTAACACTAAAATTCACAATATGACTTATATACACTGACTAAACTATATTAATCACAATATACACTAATATTATCCGCTACACGAACTATGCGCTAAAATGCCTCCAAAAATATATTAACACTAAAATTCACGATATACACTAATATTATCCGCTACACGAACTATGCGCTAAAATGCCTCCTAAATTAAATTAACACTGAAATTCACAACGAACACTAATATTATCCGCTACACGAACTATGCGCTAATATTTACATAATATTTGTGACGACGTGATTATACCTTCGAAGTGTGTGTCCGCTTCTTGCTTCTCTCTTTGACTCAGCGGCACCGGCCACCTCGCGAAGTACTTGCACCACCGGAGAACGACAACGCCGCCCCCGACGACCGGAGGTTCAACTCCGGTCAGCCCCCAACCTGCTCCTCCTCCTCACCACCTCCTCCTCCTCACCACCTCCTCCTCTGCAGCTGCTGCTACTAGTCACCACCACCTACTACCCGTCCTCCTCTCCACCATGGCTCCTCCTCCCCACCATGGCTGCTCCTCCCCAAACACATCAAAAACTATCCCATAGCAAAAAAATAACACCGTAGGCCGGTGGGGATTGCTATGATCTACCGATTCTGTGGGTTGGATTTGCAAATGTGTGGCAAATGGAGGAGATCGGCGCGGGGGGGAGTTCTACAGAGAAGAACTGAGAGAGAGAGAGAGAGAGAGAGAGAGAGGAAAACGAAGAACAGAGCACAGCGCAGGGGCGAACGGGTGCTTATCCGCACCTTTTCGGCCTAGACCTGGCCGAAAACGGCTTCGGTCGAAGCCTGGCCGAAAAGGCCAGCTTCGGTCACCGGTGGACCGAAAACAGCCCAGTTCGGCCGCCTAGCAGCCGAAGCTACTATTTTCGGCCGGGCCCCCGCCAACAGCGAGTTTTCGGCCCAAGCGCGGCCGAAAAGCCTACTTCGGCTATGGCCTGGCCGAAAACTCCCTTTTCGGCCCACTCCTGGCCGACGGGCTACTAGTTTTGCGTTTTTTTTCATTCTACGCTATAGTTTCCGAAATTGCTACAAAAAACATGATAGTTTTGAAAAAAAAATCATACATATGTAGCATAAAAAGATCTACACATATTGTTCATCCAGCCATGGTTTCTAGTGTTGCATACCACAACATGGTGGATACAAAAGAAAAAGAAAATAAAGGACAAGGTTGTTTCAAGCCTACATAATTCCATCTGATCCCAATGTTTTACTGACATAAATGTGGTAGGAAGAAACAAACACGATGGGCGAGACACAAAATGAGGAATCATCTTCATGCCACTGAAAAACACACCAACACTGATCTTCATTTATCTATGATCTCCTTGTGCACGTCAAGAGAGTAGATCATGTTTAGTGGGTGAGGACAAAAGCTTTCCCACGATTGACCCGAAAACCAGGAACCAGTCAACGAAAACAAACAAAAATCCGGTTGAAGGAACCTTCTAGAAGTCGGTTTCTATAAGATAGAAGCAAACAAAAAACAAATAGAAACCGAACCGGGAAAAGAAAATAGATGGAAAGTGGGATAGTTCTTTGGGCCCGTGGGAATTTTGGTCTCAAAAAAAATGCATCACATTTTTTCTCTTCCTTCTTTTTTCAAGTGATCACGACACCTCGTATACATAGACCTATGCAACGAACCAGCGATGTACACGTACCTGTATAAACTTTTAGCTTGCCCTACGGGGTGCTCTACTAGTGCCTCCATCTCTTATATATACACGAGACTCCTGCTCTTGCTGCATCCCCGTCCATCCCTTATTCGATTTATAGTTATTTACTCGTCTACCATATATCTATGAGGGAAGAGTGTGTAGGAAGGAGTTAAATAGATCACTTTCCAACCAATTATGTAAGCATTGGCACTGAGGTCTACACCATGCCATGAGTTCTCGTTTCCTT